>NW_019416303.1:709353-797017 GCF_000390285.2 Anoplophora glabripennis | reverse complement strand
GCTCATATTGTAAGTCTGCGCTTTGGGAGTATGTATTCACAAAGATTGCTATGCAAAACATAACAATAATGACATTATCTGTCATCAGGAATTGTTATTTAATTATAAAGATTTGCAACAGTACTTACCATTTGTCAAAATATGGATGAATATTCAAGTGAAGAATACGCTGATATGATTTTTGTGTACGGATATTGTCATGGTCGTGCTCGAGAAGCAGAAAGAGAATATCGGAGAATGTTTCCAAATCGTCGGCGTCATCCCTCTTTTGGCGTATTTATAAGAACCTTTAGAAGACTGCGACAAACAGGTTCTGTGCAAGTAAGAAAAAATCAAGAAGGTAGAGGATATCGTAATATTCAACAGTACGAGGAAAATATTATCGAACGGGTAGTTGATACTCCTGAATTGAGTGTGAGACAAATCGGACGCGAATTACAGATACCCCACGTATCTGTATGGAGGGTCCTTCATCAAGAGCTGCTACATCCATATCATTACCAGCAAGTGCAACATTTACAAGAAGGTGACAACCTTCAACGATTACAATTTTGCAACTGGATCCTCCAAAATTTGACGGAAGATCCACTCTTTTTACAAAATATTATTTGGAGCGATGAAAGCCTTTTTCCTAAAAATGGACTGAATAATTTTAGAAACTTACATCAATGGTCATTACAAAATCCCCATTTAACAAGAAGAAGGGCCTTTCAGCGCAGATTTAAGATTAATATGTGGGGAGTAATTTTTCGAAACAAATTATTTCTTTTTGAAATAAATGGTATACTGAATGGGCAAAGATATTTAGAATTGCTACAGAATTCCACACATGAAATTCTAGACGAGGTGCCATTAAATGAAAGACAATACGTTTATTTCCAACAGGATGGTGCACCTCCGCACAATGCAAGAGATGTTAGTGCATGGTTAACGGAAAACTATGGACATAGGTGGATAGGAAATAGAGGACCAATACATTGGCCACCGCGATCCCCAGACCTTAATCCAATTGATTTTTTTGTATGGGGTCATATAAAACAGCTTGTTTACCGCACTGTCGCGCAAGATGAAAATGATCTCAGAGAAAGAATCCACGATGCTGCAGATGCAATAAATAATACAGAAGGGATTATGTTTGATGTCTATCAGTCGTTGGTTCGGCGATGCAGAGCATGTATAAGAGCCAATGGGGGTCATTTTGAACATGTTATTTAATATTGTTTTATGTTAGTGTTATTTGTTATGTTGTTATTTACCGTTTTGTATTATTACTTAAAATTGTAAAAACCGTACCTACAAACTATTACCTATTATTAGCATCTAAGATACAGCAATAAGAAAAAGAATATTTCATTGTTTGCTGTTAACATTTTTACATGAAACGTTCCATTTTAATTTAATACATAATATTAAAGTAATATTACTTTGAAATGTATTTGCTATCATTACGAAACTAAATGCTTTATCAGAAGAACGGCCTCCCACATTATTGAGATTTTCGGCAGAACGAGACACTTTACCGATTTCAAACAAGTATTATGCCAAATTGTCCAAGGAATCTAAAAATTTACCCCAAATAAGTATTAGGTCATTGGCGTAGAAGTTGGGGCAAAAAAATCCCGCTACCCTACCCGTTTCTACGCCACTGACCTACAAAAAATTTGTAAATTTTGCAGTAAATTATAGACATTCGTAAGTATTAACATCATACCAGATTTGAATCAAATTGTTACAACCATACCAGAGATATCATAAATAATATGATGTAAAAAACCGACCAATACGGCCCTGTAGAGCGAAAACGGTGAGACATAGAACCTTGGTTTATAAGGCAATTCTTAATTACTTATCGAGTTCTATCTGTGGTTAAAATTTGATTCACTCGAACTGAAACACCCTGTATAAAACATCGATACATGGGTGTTTTGAAACAGATCCCGCCGGGTCTAAAAGGTCTATGTCTGGTTTGAATAGATATAGTGGCGCCCTTATACAACCATAAGTTTCAAAATAATCACTACATCGCTAACTTCCGAAGTTACCCTTGCATGCTTGTTACTTGCCAATTCAGACGAAAGTGTTGCACTAATAAATTTAAAATTTTTTGAAGAGTATTAAGTATTCCAATTGCTTCTTAAAATTATCTGCAAGTTTGGCTTTTTTACATCGTAGATATAAATAATTAAAAGGAATATAATTTAACCATATTCAATATTCATCAAATCTACGCCCATCGTGGTTCTTCTAATTCTGCAATTGAAATACATTTCAAGTGAACGTTTACATTCAGAAACCTATGAGAGACACAAGTAGAAGCAAATGGAAGATATAACGGAAATCACCATGGCTATAATACCTACTTAAATTATTTATGTAAATATTCAAATTTAAACTACAAAGCATGATTATAATGAAGCAATTAAATATGCGAGCAGATTTTTTTTCCTGGTACGAAAGAATTTATTTATCAACGAGCGAGATTCTATAAGATTTTTATGACAGGATATTTATTGTTCAATGGATGTCTCAATCCCTTTTATCAGTTTAATCTATATGCATCTAAGATTATACAGAAATAACTCGCTCTGAATGAAATAAGGATGTATACATCAAGATTTATTGATGATAATGTCGTTTCTGAGAGAAATTTTCTTAGATCCGGTATAAATATTTTCATAGAAACAACGCATCTACCGAAATAAAACTTATTAACAAGACCATTATCGGGCATATACCAATAAAATTATTGTTAATAGCCCGTCCGCCTCAAACTCCAGATTTAAATGTAATTAACAATTCTTAAGCATTGCACTTACCAGAACTGATCCTGGAGTCGGATGTCTCAAAACCACCACATCCGCATATCCCGCCATGACCGCGACGGAATCCTCTAGTGTTTCCCCCTTCTTCACGGAAGAACTCGTCTCGTCCATATAGATGACTCTCCCCCCCAATCTCTGCATCGCTGCCGTGAAACTGCAGCACGTCCTGGTGCTCACTTCGTAGAAGATGGACGCCATCACCTTTCCCCTCAGAATGTGATCCAAGGGTCTATCCTTGATCACGTACACTCTGAACGTCTGGGCTAGATTGAAGATGTCGTTCAATTGGTCCTTCGTGAACATATCAACGCTGAGGATGTGCTTGTGGGCCAATCCGTGGTGTGGATGTGGTATAGAGGATTGAGCTTGGGTGATCGTTTCAGCGTTGGATTGACTTTCAGTTCTTACTCTTCTTTCTGTTGTGGTAGAGAAGCTTTCAGTTCTAATCCTGGGTATCGTCGGCAAAACGGGACTGGAACGTGCCTCGGTATCGGCAAAATGAACTTTGTTGTCCACGGATAGAAGCCTTGAGAAGATCTCGTTGGTTTGTTTGTCGTTATCGTACTCGATCCTGTCTACAAAACCATTCAAAAGGAACGGGGAGGGAGAGATAGGCCTCTCCAACGCTAGAGCTGAAGGTGGTCTACTGAACTCCATAAGTAAGTTGGGCATTCTTTTCTCCCATTCTCTGACATTTTGACCAAATCCAGGTTGCATCAGAACTTCTCCCTCCACATAAGCTACTTCCCCACGTAGCACCACCCTATGAATTGATCCCTTAATCTGTTTCCCAGCAAAAGGAGTCCATTTGGCTTTGCTGTAAGGCATGGCTTCCGGTATAGTCCACTCTTCATCCATGTCTACTTCGACGTAAGTGTTTGGTTGATCCGGCAAGTTGAATATCCTCTTGGGATTCTTGTGGAATTTGTTGATGATGTCTTCCATGGTAAGTTTGCCTTCGTTGACAGCGTTTAAAAGCAAAGGAAGGATTGTTTCAAGTCCAGGGAAACCTGGTGGTGCTTTGTCGCTCAATTTTTCATCCAAGGTGTGAGGCGCGTGGTCCGTAGCGAAACAATCGATTATGTGGAGGTTCTCCCAGAGAGCTTGCTGATCTTCCGGAGAAGTTAATACTGGCCGGACCTAAGAAATATCACTTCTAACATCGTAAGCACAGTGCGTACTTCTACTTACCTGACTCTTATTTGGTCCAAGCGTATCAATGTCATCCGTGGATAAAAACAAGTGATGAGGACAGACCTCGCAGGTAACTTTCAACCCCTTTTCTTTCGCTGCCTTGATAATGAGAATCTCTTCCTTCCTGGCCACGTGACAGATATGGATGGGCCTGTTCTGTAAACTTGCCATGAGGATGATGGCTGCAGTGGTTTGACATTCTGCATGTACGCATATTGGTGTTCTTTTAGGCCAGTTGGCCAAGTGTTTGCTCCAGGTACTCAGGTCGTTCAATCGCAACGTGGTGAACGTTTCGTTCAAATACATCTTCAGACCTGCGGCTTCGGCGGCGAAATCAGAGATTGTGGAAGTATTTTCAGTGGAGGCACCTACAATAAATCAATTTTTTAAGAACTCTCTTGGCGTTATGTTACAGTATTTCCTGACCTACGAAAAGAGCATAGTCGCATCTGGCGTTTTCCTTCGCCAGCTTTTTCACTAAAATTAGGGATTCTTCGTCGACTATAGCAGGACTTGTATTGGGCATGGCACAGATTAGGGTGACACCTCCCGCCAACGCTGCGGCTGTGCAGGAAGAGTAATCTTCTTTGTAGGTAGCACCAGGTTCTCTGACGTGGACGTGGGTGTCTATAAAACCCGGTAGCTTCTTCAATTGGCGGGAACTCATGCAATCGATGTGGGTCTTCATTTTTGGAGCTTTCCCAATAAGACGTAAGGCCTACAGGTTGAAAAATGCTCGTTTCTCTATACTTAGCAAACTAAAGGTACGTTCTTACCTCCACTAACAATTTGGCGCATTTAACATCTGTGACCAATGGAATGGAATAGTCAATGGCCAATCTCCTGGTGCGATAGCCGTGGGTCATAAAGGATGATACCCTCCGTGCTCCTCCATTCCTCATGGGCAGATTGATCACCAAGTCGAATTGTTTCTTGGCCAAAAATTCAGCTAAGGGTTTCAACTCACCCTGGCTGGTGATGGCGTCGATGGTGTCGAATGTCCATTGCACAGATTCCACCTAAAATAAGACAGTTAATGTTAAGATCTATTTCTGGTGAAGAGATGTCTTCCAATGATCTGGATTGTCATTGATCTGATAAGAAAATCACTCGTTACAATTTATATGAGTCGTTATCTCTTTTTTTTTATAAAAAATTTTGGTCAAAGATTATTTTAGGTAGGTTTCCTCTAATTAATCTTCCTTGAATTTGTTGTATTTTCCATAAAAATCACTTTTATACGAAACCTGATTTCAAAAATTCCATTCACAGTATCAGTTGGTTTTCAGCTATTAATATATAGATAACATTTCTATAAGTGTATTTATCGCAATGCATATTTTTTTCAAATGAGTAAACTATTCTTTCTAACTAACGTAGATCAATTTGAAGGTTCAAGTAATCCTGATATTAATCAAGGAAAATACGTGGCAGATACTTGCGTAATTCTATATGTCACAATAGATAACTAACAAAATTTGAAACTAGATTTGTTTATTTGTCTCTGTTTTGTCAAACCATAAATAATATCTCCTATTACCAAAGAGTAATAAAAGGCTATGAAATCGAATACGATGTTTTTTCTGACTTATTATATTCTCTGAGACAGATAATCTGTATCTACATTGTTATTGTTCCTGTTATAAACTGTACTAATCCGAAATACCGCTAAGCCGATTAAAAAAATCATCAGAATACTATATCTGACATTGAATTATTTCCAAACAACAAATAAATACGTAACAACAGTAAAAAATAAACCACAATTCCCATTCTATATTGTTACATTGCTATTATTTTAGGCATAAAACCAAACATAATATATTGCTACAGTGTAAATAATAATTTAGTGAATATTTTCTGAAAAATTTAATAGATTTTGATGATGATAGAATCGCCATTACCAAACCCCGATTTAAGTCTACGTTACTTTTTTCATTAACATTAAATTTTGGGCAGCCTACTAAGTATTCTTTCATCGACAGGTGTGACACAAACCTAATTTTTTTTAATGATTATCATTTACCAGGTGATGCAGAAATAAATAAAGTCACATGAAAATTGATGCGGTACGTTCGAACAAATTAAAAGTAATAAAGTAAGTGTAGCATACATATCACAAAGTTGATTGTTACATTTTTATTACCTATACAGGGTGTTTCATTTCCGGTGTGCCAAATGAACACAGATGATAGAGAAAGTAATTTTAAACAAAAAAGTTCATATCGACATGTGTCCGAAACCGCCCCCTTGTGGCGCTACTCCCCTTTAATGGAGGCCATTAAGACATAATTTTATTACAATATCTCAAAAATGCTTCGAAATAAATTGATCAAGTTTTATACAGACGAGGTACCGTTTATTACCAGGAATTACTTTACCTAAACCAAATTGACACATTGTTTTCAGGGGCGTCCCTATGGGGGACAAGCCAAGGTTCAAAATCCGTAACTTTTTTTATTTATCAAATTCGTAATTTTTTTTTTCGAAAATCGAAATCCTTGACCATTTTTACATAAAAAAGATATACTTGTTTCATGTAGGGAAAATAGAATTCTAGGTTCCTTATAATTTTTAATTTTCAGTAGAAGCATAAGTTAAAATCGGCTTTTTCTGGAAATGGTCAGCTAGGTCTCCCGATATGACCTCGCTTGATTTTTTCTGTGCGGTAACATAAAAATGTAGTCTACAAAAATAGGACGCAAAATATCGAAGAGTTGCAGGAAAGGATAAGCCATGAAATTTCCACTGTTCCCAACACCCTTTTAGATCCAATACAAAATTTTGTTCAGCGAATTCATTACTGTTAGGAACTAAACACTTTGAGCCCTTATAAAATAGAATTCCAAAGAAAATATTTGTTGTTTATTAAAATTTGTTTTCTCTCTTTTTTTATTCTGGCATAACTATTGTTTTCATAAAATTTAAAATTTCCAGGACATAATTAAAAAATACATTTTTTCGTTTCATGCATTTTAATCAACCCTGAACTATTATGCTTTTTTATTTCGAGAAGAATTGAAATATGGAATAATATACAGGGTGTTCCATTAAAGAAAAAGCAACTTTGTTTCGTCACGATTTTTTTAGTGATCTTGTATATTTATTATTTCTTTATTGTAATAGATTTTTAAAAACCCTAAAACGTTTGTGTCTTATGATTTTTCGATAGCTATCTTACTTTAGGAGATAATCGACCGTTTCCATACATATCAGCGAACCTACATATACATTGTCTATCAGATTTGTAGTAAGAAGTCGTGCTAGTAACACTTTTTTCACTTTAACTGTAGTTCTGATTAAAAAAATTTCAAAAAATTGTCTCGGGGAGAAAATTAACAGAAATTAATCTTTTTCCTGCACCATGTTCTATAAAAATAACATAAAAAAACCGCAAATTATTCTTTCAGTTTCTCAAACCACAAAAAAACCTAGGTCTACCTCCGGTTAGGTGCCGAATAAATAACACATAAATATTTACTGATCATAAGAAATATACAAATAATTTCAATGTTAATATAAGCCGAATTCGACGGACTGTATTTGATATACAACCCTTGCTATACAACTTTGGAACTGTCTTTTGCTTTGGCCAAGTATTGTGGATACTGACTGTATGGGACGTACAAAGTATCGTGAACAACTATGAAAGCTGGGTCTTTCGCGGTGGCCAGGAATTGTTGTACTACCTGTTGGCCAACGCTATTATTTTGACCTTTCGGACCCTCCTCAAAGGCTGCTGTTGGTGCTTGCCGAGCACTCTCGTTTATTATTAATTTATTATGAATTCAAAACTTAGGTAAAATTTTGATTCTCCCCATCTTCGCGTATAGGTCTTATTTGAGGTTTCTGGCTGCCATTAGTATAACAATTTTCTATACTTCGCTCAAGGCTTCTCAAATAATAATATTCTTTATTCATATATATATAAACAATTATATGAGTGTAATTAGGTACTAGTTATTGAGAATTAAAAAGAAATGCTTTATATATTTTTTTTGAAACAACTGACAGACAGCGATTTGAGAGGCAACGGTAGGGCGTTGTAAATTTTTGGTATATTGTAACTGAACAATCTTTCAAATGTTGCAATTTTATGTGAAGGAGGGGTTAAAATACCTTTAAATCTGGTGTTTAAATTATGAACGTCAGTACGGAATCTGATTTTATTGTACAAATATTGGGGGGATTTATTTAAACTGATAGTCATGAAGAGAGTAGCACTGTGATGTAGACGGGTGTTTTTCATATCCAACCATTTTGTATTCATTAGCTTGTGTCTTACTCGATTCTAATTCTCTTTCTAATGCCATATATAAATCTAAGGCAGTAATTCTGAATTTTCTGAATTCGTTGAGATGTCGCCTGAGCTAAACATGGAACATAAACAGTATCACCGTAATTAAACACAGATAAAACCAAAGACTGGCAAAGTAAAATAAATTTTTAAACGCAAAGAGTGCTCCAGTGAAATTCGACGAAGTGTTTCGAGTTCACTATTAATTATAATACAGCTATTTTGAATATCATTGGGATGAAACTAATAGAATAGTTGAGTATCATCTGCATACATTTGAATTTTACAGTGCTTTCGAAAATTAGGGAATAAGAACAACGTAGGTCCCAATACGGATCCTTGAGGCACTCCACAGTTAGTATTAATATAATTCGAAATATCGTTTTTAAGTAATACCCTTTGTTGTCTACCTACTAAATAGTTAGAAATAAATTGTACTGCAGATATATCAAAACCAGCAAACATTAAAATGTTTTCCAAAATGTCATGACTAATTATGTCAAATGCTTTCGAATAGTCGAATAAAAGTAAAATCGAACAAATCCAGAATCTATAGCCCTAAAAATATGGCCTGTGACATTTAATAAAGCAGTAGAACAACTATGTCCCTCTGGAAAACCAAACTGCTCAATAGGCAGTATGTTATTAATAGTTAAATGATTCATAATTTGATCTTTTATAATGTAGGTACTCTAAAATTTTAGATAAAGCAGGAATAATAGAAATAGGTCTTAAATCTTTTAGTTCTCCAGGTGTGTTTTTTTTTAGAAGAGGAATAACATTCGACATTTTCCAAGCATGGAGATAAACGGAAAATTCCAAGCAATAATTTATTATATGACAAATGTATTTTAAAAGGAAAAGGCAACACGAAACAATGAAATCTATATGTATCGGTCGATAGCCGCACGGGTTAAGGCGTCAGTCCTATAATCGTGTGCAAATTTCTGCCCGGGTTCGATTCCCGCGGCCGATAGACCGTAGATTAGCTATACTTGTACGGAGGATTGGCACTTTCTGTGCAGGTATGGTAGGGTGGAAGAATGTTGGCTTGGGTCAATGTGAGAGATTGACACCGGTTGGCATTTGACCACCCCCCTAATTAATGAGGTTTTCCAGGTTTCCCTCATTCCTGCACTGAATGGTGGTTAGGGCCTACCAACATAAGTCGTTCCTGGGCGCAAATGCGGCCCGCGTAATAATAATATGCCGCCTCCTCTCCCGCACAAGTCTCCGACTTATGGGCTAATTCTCGTAATTAGAATGAGGAGTAGAGATATTATTATTTATTATTTATTACGTCAGAACCAATTGCTTTAGATTTGACCTTAAGTAAATACTTACTTAAATACTTCATATTCAGTAGTACCTCTGAATTTAAGTTTTGAGGATATGTCTGATTTAACAGTCATAATAGTGAAGATCATTTGTATTATTGTTAACTACTGCCGAACTTACGAAATAATTATTTATTAAATTTGCATTAGACAATTCAGGTGGTATTTCTCTATTTAGTTTTTTATTACAAATATTTAAATAATTAATTTTTTTCCAAGCTTAGTTGCACTTGATTCCGAAAAACATAAAAAAGCTTTTTTTTCACGTCTAATCGTAGAAGTAGTAACATTTTTTAAATGTTTAAAATTTAGCCAGTCGTGTGAAGTTCTAGTTTTTTTTAAATTTATTTAAAGCCTTATCTTTCATTTTTATCAACTTAATATCATCTGTAATCCAAGGTTTATAGCTTTTGTTGAAAATTCGAGTTTTTAGAGATGCATGTAAGTTAATTAAAATGAACTACAAATCCCATCTCTAATGCTAGACTCGTGAAACTTCCAAACGTCTTCATATCGCGCGAAATTACTTTGATTAGCTATCTCCACGCCCAACACAAATAATCTTACAAGGTAAATGACACATCATAATTATAAATTTTTGGAAGATAACCTTTGTATTTGTAAACTTCATTTCGACTGTCTAGTTTACCTCATGATCTAAAGAAATCATTTCAGTTATTATAAAACCAGAGAAATGTGGAAAACAATAATTAAGATTTGGTCAGTATTGAATATGAGCGTTCAATATGAAGGACATAATTGTTTATCGAAATTAGAATTCTTTTAGGAAACATTTCACCTTTTTTCTTACAAACCAAATCAACGGATGAAATCATTATTAACAGTTTTCCTGTTTCCTATCTCCAACCACATGCACCTTACCTGATTCACAATCAGCTACGTCCCAGATAACCAAATCGCGTCCGATAAAGATCCTCACGTTATTTATGAGGAAATCTCCGCGTCGACCGCGACAGTTCGACACCGAGACTAAGTCGACGATGAACGCATAGCCCCACGTACCTCGAGATGGGCAATGCGACTTCCAAAAAGCCGAACAGGCAGAAACGCCCTCGCTTTCAAGAGCAAAGCGATGACCACGTCGTGTACGGGTCTAGCGACGATATCCAGGTGGACTCTGGAAATAAATTCGACGAGCAAGTCATCAGCACCTTAAAGAAGGACCTCAGTGAGACCCCGGAGTTGTTCGTGCTCAATAACATGTTGATGTGTGTGATGTTCTTCGAGAATTACCACAAGTGAGTGTCTGTTGTTGTTGATGTTACTGTTGCGACAGGTATTGGGTCTATCTTAGTTAAATATTGTCCATGGTTCATCCAAACAAGATGTCCAAATTTTTGACATGGTATACACTTGACTCTAAATGCTCAAGTCTGTAAACCAAAACATTTTAAGACCGCTACCATTGACGGAATCATACATTTTGATACATCAAGCATATTACAATGATGTGAGAAATTCTTAGACCCATTTCATGACAACGGCGTGTCCTTAGAATGAGCAAAAGTAGATAATCGTTTTTTTATTGCTTGGTTCTTGTTTTCTTTTTAAAAATTCATTTACTTTCTTTCCTTTGAAGGAATTTAACCCTTCACCCTTAACCATTAACCCTTCATCATTCAGTATTTAACTGATTTTTGCAAAAAGTTAATGAACCAATTGCTTTATTGAAAATTTATTGGTATATTATGAAGTCGAAGAACGTCTGCTTGGATTTTCTTCTTCTACTCACTAGTTTTTCTTTTACAGCCTTTTAATTTGATAAAATAATACAGAGAATAAATTGCGTTATTATTAACAAAGGGGATTCTCTTTCGGATTTAAGCGATATTAACAATATAATGTCTGTTTATCTAAAATCGATATCAAAATAAATCAATATAGTTTGGATTAATTTTTCAATTTAGCTTTTGGATGTTTCATCGTGTTTCTTAACCCAGATTAAGGTAGATAGTAAAGATAAAGAGCTCTACATTCCTAATACATGTTATTATTTCATGTTATTGAATTTTTCATTTATATTTGGGCTAATAATTGAATATCAAATATAAACCGCATACATGTTATAAAAAATAATGTACGCCTTCTTGTATATTATTTCTAAAACATTTCACGATAGAATTTTTTTGTAACAAATTGGCTTAAATTATGACTGAATTGTGAGTGACATAGAATTTTCTGGGAAACAATTTAAAAATTATTAGAAGAAGAGGTACGATTTAATCGGAAGTATAATTAATTAAATATTTTGTACAGGAGAAACGTCGCCTAGACACAAGTGCTTTGTAATAATAAACCGTGTATTTTTCAAGATTAACGATACGATACGATCTTGGAAAATGCAAAACTCGTGTAATTTTTCAATGAACAAAAAAACCGTCTTCGATATTTACTCATAAAAATGTGTACGACCCGATCGTATCTTTTATCGCCCTAATTACAAACTCCGTCTATTATTTTTCACTGCGTTATCTGCAAGACTATCTAAATATAAACAGTCAAATTAACTTTGTAAGTGTTGTTTCCAAGGCAAAAACACTTTTCAATTAACCGGATTTTTTCATACATTAATACTTAATTACAGTTATTCTATCAACGTAACGGTATTTTATTTAGTTATCTATAAGTTATCTACTACTTTTAACTACTGTAAAGTGTAAGGTTCAATAGTGTTATTATAATTAGTCCTACCCCAGCACGAAACACTTGAATAACGTATTACACTCAATTCGGATGTAGTGCAACTTTTAGCAAACGATATACGTCAATAGACTGATATAATACGTCTACTATCAATGAAACTATGTCTAAACTGAAAACCAATTTGATACCTTTCAAAACTTTGTGCGAGAATGCAAAAGCTTGCGAGAGTGACCTTGGCAAATAAAGAATATCGTCTTAATCTCAGACAGCTATGTTTTCAGTGCAGATATATATTGGATCTCGTGATATGAAATGTGTTTTCTGCGCGAGATATAAAATGCTTGTAACAAAATTATAGAAATTATCTTATTTACGCCAATTGCATAGAAATATCACGATTTTATGGCTTTTTCTGAAATTGGGTCTAATAAAAGCAACGAAGAATATTGTAAGTGGAAGGAAAACGACTTTTTGCGAATTACATCAAAGTATTAAATTGTATGTTCAATTTTTTTGGCATTGTATTTAATAGATCTAGATAGAGCAAAACAAAAAGTTTTAACTAATTTTCTAAAGATCCTAAATAAATATATAAAACTTTTTAATAAAACGTTGCATTTCAAAGTTATAAATCACACTAATCGAATTTAATCAATTGCGTTGACAGCTCCTCCACTGATTTTCTGCAATGGATAAGATGTTTTATAATAATTCCATTGTATTTTAGATAAAGCACATTATTTTGAATAAATTTCTCTTATAAAGGAATAATTATACAGGGTGTGGCGTGTATAATCCATAAAAATTAAGCTATAGCTTCCTAACGATATTTGTGATAGAAAAGTCTCATACGAAAAAGTTCTATTTTTGCGTTTTTTTTTCGTAAATTAAAGTACAATTATGAATCAAAATATTTTCTCTGGAACGGTCCTGTCCGTGTGTTGTACGATGAGTTACGTGCTGTAGACCAGCCGCGTAAACAAATTGTCGTTGAAAGATAGAAAGACACTTCTCAATTTTTGGGGAATTTTTCAATGCAAAAGTACAAACTGAAAAAAATAGATCTTAAAAAAACTGATATTTTCTTATTATAATAATTAATAGTATGTAATTACTATCTTAAATGCATTGTTGTTACTGCAAGAGTTCGCAAACAAAACCACACCCGTAAGCATGCACCAACTGCGTGCACTAAACAAACTCCATCAAGATATGGAACAAAATGAAATAGAAAATGTTGAAATTGATCCCCATCAGCGCGGATACAGGCATGATACCGACCCAATTTTTGCGAATATTTTCCGAAATTCCAGATATTCCCCTAATTGTGTCAGCAGCTTCAAGTATACGGTTTCGCAATTTTTCCACCGTAGCAATTGGAGTATTGTAAACCAATCCAATGACTTTAAGTGACTCCAAAGATAAAAGTCCATTGAAGGTAGATCGGGTGACCGAGGTGGCCACGGCACAGGACCAAAGCGTCCAATCCATCGCTGAGGAAACATTTCATTCAAAAGTGTCGTTCTTCTCGAGTACTGAGTGGAGGAGCCCCATCTTGAAGATAAAACATGCGTGCCCGAACTTGTAATGCCACATCGTCCAATAATTCAGGCAACCTGTTCTCCAAAAAGTCAGCATATATTGGTCCATTTAGTCGTCCTTCAAAGAAATAGGGATCCACAAGTACATCGCCTATTATGCCAGCCCAAACATTTACCGAGAATCGATGTTGAAAATGAGTTTCCTTAATCGCGTGAGGATTTTCATCGGTCCTTATGTGCATATTATGGAAATTCACTTTGTCGCGGGTAAATGTCGCCTCATCTGTTACACAAACATAAGCATAGGGGTGCAACAGCTGACGCTTTAAGATGCGGTGTACGGTACGAGATGAGGTTCCTACTTGCTGTGCGAGTCGTCGAGTACTAATTGTGGGGTCTTCTTCAAGATTTTCCAACATTGCATCTTCAACATTAAGGTTCACTTGCTGACCACGTCCTTCTCCTCGAGGAATAACATTTCCCGTATCTCGCAGCCGCTGAACGCACTGTAGGATTGTATTNTCGTTACTTCTCGAGTACTGTGTGGAGGAGCCCCATCTTGAAGATAAAACATGCGTGCCCGAACTTGTAATGCCACATCGTCCAATAATTCAGGCAACCGGTTCTCCAAAAAGTCAGCATATATTGGTCCGTTTAGTCGTCCTTCAAAGAAATAGGGATCCACAAGTACATTGCCTATTATGCCAGCCCAAACATTTACCGAGAACTGATGTTGAAAATGAGTTTCCCCAATCGCGATATTCATCGGCCCTTATGTGCATTATTATTATGGAAATTCACTTCGTCGCGGGTAAATGTCGCCTCATCTGTTACACAAACATAAGCATAGAGGTGCAACAACTGGCGCTTTAAGATTCGGTGTACGGTACGAGATGAGGCTCCTACTTGCTATGCGAGTTGTCAAGTACTAATTGTGGGGTCTTTTTCAAGATTTTCCAAGACTGCATCTTCAACATTAAGGTTCACTTGCTGACCACGTCCTTCTCCTCGAGGAATAACACTTCCCGTATCTCGCAGCCGCTGAACGCACTGTAGGATTGTATTTGCACATGGGGGGTGACGTTGTGGCCATCGTTCCCGGTACAACCTAGTCGCCGCGAGCGCATTTTCTCCGGCTGCACCATACACTAACACCATATCGACACGTTCGGAAATAGTAAATGCATTGTTTTCTCGGTTCATTGTAAAACTAGTTTGTGCACAAACTAAAAAATTAAGCAAAGTAAGAAATAAGAATCTCGTTTTTAATGTAATCGGCACGCTATTCTTATTTTTTACTTCTTTATAAAAATTACACTGTCACTATCGTGGAATTACAAAATAAAAACTTTTGTCTGGAATCTTTCACTTTTTAACACTGATGGGTCGATGGACGATGCTTAATATTTAATAATTAAGTGAATAATGAATTCAATACAAATACAAAATCAGTTGACTGCACAAATTTTTTGACAATGTAACCTAACCTTCTTTTAGTATTACTAGTATTAGATTATACCGACTTAAATTATAAGGCTGCATCTCGGGTCGCATAAAAACATTTCCAAAGTTTTTAATAAATAACACAGGGTCGGCCTTCATTTTAGTTGAATAAATGTACCTTAATTTACAAAAAAAAAAACGCGAAAATAGAACTTTTTCGTATAAGACATTTCTATTAGAAATATCATCAGGAAGCTGTAGTTTAATTTCTATGGATTATATACGCCACACCTTGTATACTTTTTCACTAGACAATTTCTAGAAAATTTATAGCATTTACAGTTACAATGTTTTAAATTTTCGATAGTAATATGTTAGCATAAGCTATAATAAAAATTTTCGTAGAAAATTTATGAGATTTTGTAACTATCATTATTTAACACAATTATGTGTATACCATAGCAAATAGAAAGTGATTATATTTAATGAAATTGTTGCTAGTTATTTCTCCGATTGTGTAAATTTTGTACATAATTTTCCTTGAATGTTTTTGACTTTTATTACAGAGTTTACTTTACTATAGGAAACAAAGCCATAATCGTTGCAGCAAAATATTTCTACGATTTTACTCAAATATGTAAAAAACACACTTGAAACTTATCTACATGTTATTAGAATGGACTTTACCTTTAATTCAATTTAGAAATTCAAGAGGGTGGTGATTAACAGTGAAAACAGATCTTCACATTTAATCAGTTATGACTTATAAGGTTTTTCAACCGTTCTCATTCACAATGAAAATTTTTAAATAAATCCGAATCGATTCAATGATTCAATTCAAAATAATGATTATTCTATTCAAGTGACTAACAAAGAAAAAGTGCTAAGTCAACACTAGATAGTAAAACCTGAATAATGCTTTTCCGGTGCACAATGGTAATTTTTGTCAATAGCACAGATAACTAGGATTTTTATTACGTATCTGGTATATCAATAGAAGTAAAATGTGACGCTACTGACATAAAACAGGAGGTTTATACTAGGTTAAAAATTATATCGTTACCCTGCAAAAGAAATATTCAAAAAATACAATTTAACAAGAGTAAATTTATAAAAAAACATTTGATTTCGAGCAGAATACTTACATTTGTTATTTATATCTGCTATAAATAACTCATTGTAATATATCGCCCCTTTCTTGTACTTTCATAGATTAGACTTAGCCCACTTGATTATAACGATGGATTTTTTCGTTTGATAATTTGTTTTCGCACGGCTTAAAATTGTGATTTGGTTGTTGTTAAATCAGATCATCTGAATCGGATAATGTCAAATAATAAGGCAAAGTAACGGATTTTTTCTCTTATCAAAATCACATTTAATGATCAATTCGCTCAAGTACCTTCTCGAGTGCCCTCGGTTCCAAGAACATGATATAAAAAGAAATGATGGCCGCGTTCTAGCATTTGCATTGAGGATAGCGTTATTTTTTATGAACGGCAAATTGTTTATTAATAGCACTTATTAAGTATTTTGTAAAATGATAAAGGATCAATATTAGAACGTACTAAAATTTCGAACAACATCGTAACATAGTAAACAACCCGTGATTTATTACACTGAGAAAACAGTGTACAGGTATTTATCATTTGTATCAATAAATGCATCCGAATAAAGGCAATATGCAATACTGTCTTTAAAGCTTTTCTATTGACGCTTTGAACCAATTCATGTTCAACATTAGAAAAGCCTACAAAAGAAATTTAGGGACCAATAAAGAGATTTTTCCTCAAAGATTGAAACATTTTGGAAACATTTTGAAAAAAGTATTCTTTTTGTTTTATGTTTTTGATTTATGAAAATACTTTAACGAATTTTCTAGACATAAGGTATCCTGTTGATTTCAGTGATGAAGACGTTTTATTTTTGAAGAAACATATTTTTATTTTTTTAAGGTATTTTTTATTTACTTTCTTAATTTTTGACGATATTTACTAATTCGAGATGTAGTTTTAGTCACATAAAAAATAAACACGAACCTATAAAATATGAGGTGTTTGTCAATGCAAATCGAAACAGGAACAATACAATTTTTTTCTTACTTAACCATACGAAACACTATCAAAAATTTGATTATAGCATCATCAAAACAGTACAATTTATAGAAAATCAGTTGGGCGTGTTATACTTTTGATACTTAAAAGAATACAGGGCGTCAAAGTGAAAAAATTGTTTTTATTATTTTTAAATAACTTTTTCAAAACTACGCGTATTACACACATTTTGCTGTTACTTATTAGAGATTAGAGAGTGGCACTTTGCATGTCTTTAAAATGTCTTGCACCTCAGTATCTGCCTATGTCATATATATTTTTTTTAATTTTTTGAAGTAATAAGTTCAAATGCTGACAGGAAAAAAAGAAAACATACTTTTAAACAAAAAACAATAAAATACAACGAAATAAATAATAATTAATAAAAAAAGTTATCCATTTTATGTAACAACTGCTGAAAATGGTTTACATTTACTAACTTTAAAGGTACATCTCTAGAAAATAACTACTCGTAACAACACTTGCAAGGTAAACAAATAAGAAAAAATCAAAGAGGCAGATACACTGAAGTACAAAAAAGTTATGACATGGTAAAGACATGAAAAGTGTCGCAAGTGGTGCTCTGTAATAATAAGTAACTGTAAAATTATGATCGAATTTGAATTCATCCGATTCGCAAAATTTGTGAAATATCTGAAATTTTGAAAAGGTTTTTGAAAAACACTGAAAACAAATTCTTCACTTTGACGTCCTGTACCTTTTTAAGTATCAACTTTTGGACTAATGCAAGTCGTAATATTTTAGTGTATAGAATCCGCTGTTGCTCCATGTATCCTTACTTACGGGACACCCTGTATAAATACATAAATTACATCGTAAAACTAGCTATAGTAAAAAGAAATTGTATATTTGAGGAATCAGTGGAAATATCTTAAGATTTAATTTCAGGAAAAGTTTCAGTAAAATATTACTCAAGTTTTTATAATATGAGCCACGCTGTATCTCTAACAGTTTGGGATATAATGCCATAGTCCACCGATAATGCGATATTATTTGGTTTATTCATTTGCATGTTTACAATTTAGGAGAATCCTTAAAATCTATTTGAATTAGTTCAATACATTTCAATTAAAAGTAAAACAAGTAAAAGAACCTCAATGTCATAAGTACAATGTAATAATATTTGCAATTTTGTTGCAGGGAACTTCAAGAAATGTCCCCTAAAAGATACCGCAAGGACATGGATTGCATAGCTCCTGACCTACTACTGGAACACGTGAATAGAAACGTGCTATATCGTCCTCTACATGGACCAAAGAAATACAACTCGGAAACGTTAGCTCCTAAGAGACTATATGTGATTAACGACGTGGTGCAAGTTGTAACGACTTTCGAAAGCTCTTCATCTTATGAAAGAAAAGCAACAGTGAGACTAGAGGACTCTTCAAGGAAGGGTAAGGATCACTTTGTTAATGAAAAACCGAAATACGTAAAAATATTTCAGTAGGTTTTATCATTTTAAGAAGCCAAATTCGTACGGACCTATGTTCTAAACGGCTTTTGAGATACGGGGCGTTACAGGTTTCGAAAAAATAATATTTACTCAAATATCTCTGAAGATGTTTGACGTAGACTTTCAAAATTTGGCGTAAAGGCAACTACATAAAAATTAAAATTCACTGAACTGGTATATTATGTTCACCAACGGCGGGTATACTGGGAACTGGGAGTCACAAAGAACCTGAAAATTTAGACGCCGCCATTGAGTATTTTGGAAATTCGCTCGGTGCCTTTGATTTCTAATTATAAATAAACAAATCTCGTTTATTTTATTCGGAAACAATTTTAAACATTTTCAAATTATTATATGAAAAATACCTAATGTTCTCTGTGCAAACTGCTTATTGTAGATACAAGAAAGTGGTAACTCAAAAATGGTTCGTTTTCAGGAAAACTCGTTTTCCGGAAAATTCTGGTGACTTGCTGGGGCAATTCTGACAACTGATTCGAATTTAGCGGCTCAAATTACATGGGAATAATATATTCTGGTCATTTGCACAAGACTTTTATTTTTTTTGTGGAACTGTATTATTAGGAATTATGAAATGAAATTTCTTGTGGCCCTCCATATATCAGATAGTGGTTGATATAATTGTACATAAGTTCATTAAATTTTTACCTTTATTTAGTTAATTCCCTAACCAAAGTTTCATCAGTCTACGTCGAGTATCTTCAGAGATATTTGCAAAAGTATTAACATCCTGCATCCTGCAAGCTAAGTCGCTAAAGACACAGGTTTATACGAAGTCCTTAAAATTATGTAAGGAATCAGCTTCTCAAATATTTTTACGTATTTAAAAATTCAAAAAATTCAACATGAAAAAGTTAGTCCTACAAGCACAACAATAAAAAAGATCAACTAGGTGATCCAATCTTCTTCCCTTCAAAAGGGAAACAAAAAATTTATTATTATATTAAAATATCAGTCAATCAACACGAAAAAAGTTGGTCAGTGGTTTACAATAACTAGCATATCTATATTAGTATGAAGATTATTTAATACTAAGAAAACTAACATCATGATTCTGATATATCTTAACTCCTTTAAGTACCTACCGTTTTTCACTTAATCCCGTTAAATTTAGATTAATATGCCATTAATTCCAGACTCAATGGTTTCAATTTGACATTAAAACATTTTTAATATATTTTAAATCTTACATAAAGATAACATTACTAATCAGGATGAGAAGGATTTACTCACACTCAGGCAAATGATTATATATCAGGAAAGTTTCACAAAACCAAAAAAAAGAAACACTTCACGTTGTCACGCCGAAGCACTTGTATATGGAAGATTGATTACCAATTTGTAGTCATATTAGTTTGTATTTGTTTGTGGTAAGTTTCTTGACAATCTGATCTAGACATCGTGCATTATCGAAATGTAATATGTAGGTCATATGGAAAGATATTAAGATTTTTAACCAACTGGATATAATTGATAACTAAGTGATCTGTTTTGCTGTAACATACAGGGTGTCCCTGAAAAGGATGGACAACGCTTGACCACATGTTCCTTGGATGAAAATAAGACTATTTAGCCCAACTTACCTATATACAAAAGTGCACGCCTACTGTTATATAGCCTTTTAAATATAGAACAGATAACCTAGTTTTTTTCAAATAATTTGAAAACTGTTTTTCTTAGAAACTTCAAATTTTGTATACATATTTTTTTATATAAGGGCAATGTAAATATAGAATTTGGTGATAATACACGTACAGGATGTTCTCTTTCTAGTGCCTGTGCGCCACTGGCTATCCCGTAATTTTTTTGTGTGTACGTCAATGACGACAGAATTTGTATTTTTAAATATAAGCACTATTTTTTGCCTCTTACAAAATTTTGATATCGTTTATGGATTTCGAGTAAAATGGGCATTTTTACACATTAAATGATATAAAATTAGTATAAGATAAATAGAATAGTCTATAGTACGAGGTGCCTTATAACAAAGAAACAAATTCATAACAATAATTAAAAGGTTCAGTGTCAAGCTAGCTGTGATTTAATTTTAGTTTACTTTATTTTTTATTGCAATTTATACTTTTGCTGAACAAACTGATATGTTATTAGTTTTGGGTTATTGTGAAGGAAATTGTTGTGCTGCTGTTCGAACATATGCTGAGTTTTCCTAATCGACGAATTCCAAATCACAACTTTTAATTGAAGTAATAATAAGTGGATAATGTACAGCCAGAACTATTCAGCTGGAGGAACAAATTTTGGAAAGGGTCGAAGAAATTCCTCAAGTAAATAAAAGGCGCTTAGCGGCAGAGGTTGGCTTTCAAAAAGTTTCTTTAAGAGAGTATTAAAAGACTAGTTATTACAGGTTACTATACTAACAGGTGGATAGGTATAGAAAATAATTCCCCTTTAAACTGGACACCTCGATCCCCGGACCTAAATCCATCTAATTATTTCCTTTGGGGAGCGTTGCGGATCACAGTTTATAACTTTTCAGTAAATACAGAAAATGAATAATGGGAAAGAATACAACGTGAAATTAGTGTTATGAGAGGTAATGCACAATTATTGGATAAAATTCATTTTCATTTTCGAAGAACTAAGGCTTGCGTTTAAGAACAAGGAAGTAACTTTGAGCATTTACTGTAATATTATTTTAATGTGATTACAACTATCAATTTAGGTTTATTTAAAATGTTAATGTTGACTTTCTTACTTTATTAGTTGATACTGTTTATTTAAAATATTAGTGTTGATTTTTATTTTATTGATTGATAATACTAATACTAAAAATGTGTAGTTATTTTTTTTAATGTGACGTTTTTTCATTATTATTCCCTGTTTTGAGACTGCAGTTATAAATTATTTTTTACAAATCGGAATTTTTGCCTATATTTAATGTATAAAAATGCCAGTTTTACTCGAAATCCATAAACGATATCAAAATTTTGTAAGAACAAAAAATCTTCTAAATTAATGCTTATTTTTAAAAATATAAATTCTGTCATCATTGGCGCACACACAAAAAAGTTACGGGTTAGCCAGTGGCGCACAGGCACTAGAAAGAGAACATCCTGTATATGTATTTTCACCAAATTCTATATTTACCTTGCCCTTACATAAAGAAAATAAGTGTATCAAATTTGAAGTTTCTAAGAAAAATAGTTTTCAAATTATTTGAAAAAACTAGGTTATCTATTCTATATTTAGAAGGCTATATCTCAGTAGGCGTGCACTTTTGTATATACGTAAGTTAAGCTAAATAGTCTTATTTTCATCCAAGGAACCTGTGGTCAAGCGTTGTCCATCCTTTTCAGGGACACCCTGTATATTAAACATCTTTCCAGATATTTGTCCAAATGTGACATTTTTCTATCTCGAAAACTAAACCTTTTAGAATTTCGAGAAACATTTTTCCTTAAAACGATTCTGATTGGTAGCATCTATAAGAGTATATTCAGTGTTAGTCAGAGATAAACCATTTTTACTTGCATTTGGTTTTGGATAATATTACCAGATGCGTAATGCTTCTTGTATTACTCATTCGAGTGTTGTGTAAATTGAGATTAACACACTGGAAATCCCAAATCAAAGTTAAGCCCAGCTGGATAGATAATGATTGCATATCAAACATTTTATCACCAAAAAAAAATTGTCATCGTCAATTTAAAAGCGCATTCCATCGGAAATGAAAAGGCATAACCTTGTTGCCACCTCTCGGTTTTAAACACTCGGTTTCGGCCTCTAAATTCGACCCACATTCGCAGAACCCCTTGTAGGTTCATTTTGCACTTTAATCCCAATATCATGATGATTCTAACAATGTAGAACCGTTGAGATAATCGAAACATTATTTTTATTAGCGACTTCTACGAATAAGATAAGATCTTTGAGATTATCTGTGGGATTAATAATGAACAAGCTTTTTTCGAGTCATATCTTACCACCTAAGCACTTCAAACAACAATTATTGTTCGAAAATTGGCTGGTTATCTAAAAAGTTCGATTTGATTTGCGTCAAGAACAACATTCTAGCCATGGTGTTTACTTATGGAAAAATTTTGGCCAAAAAGTTTTTTTCTCCTAATAAAGATTGGTGCCAATATTTTTTTTGTATTTTGGTTATTTGTACGTAAATCCATAATACTTACGTTAATCTTTTTGTTAGAAACTAAGAGCATGAAGATATTTTTTAATTATTTCAGGTTATGTAAAGCTAAGGGAAGTGGAACCTCCAAGTGTCCCCATCGAAAGTGACGACATCCCTATAGCTAAAAGCGAACCCACCCCTAGCACCTCACGAAGTTCAACAGATTCAGACAGTTACGGCTATTCCACCATTACAGATATGAAAACTCCCAAACCCATAGAGATAATAAAAGGTCTGAGAAGGCAGGAAGGAAGGCCTAATCTCCCTCCGTCTTGCATATCGCACCGAAAAATTAAGAAGACACTGATGGAGTCAGACCTCGAGGACAAGGAAATAGTCAACATCACAGATGAGGACCTGTACGACATAGCATCTTACATAAATTCTAAAGGTTTTATGAAATTTTTCCAAAACAACATCTTTCCGAACGGCATTGGCACAAATCTAGGGTTGGAAGAATCAGAAATCAGACTGGCAAAGTCTATTCCAGGGAAGATATTCTGTGGCTTCCACGAAAGCGACAAACATACCCCCTGTGAGATTATACCAGCGCTGTCATTACGTTGGCCTCACAAGCAAACACTTCAGTTCATAATGAAAGCGCAGAAGCGGCCTGAGCCTCGCAAAAGGTACGTCTTCCCCACTCAGAGGATGATAAGCGAAATCGAAAACCTAAACTGCGTATTGGTGCCAAAGGGTTACGTCAGGAAGAAGGGTGAACACACCGACAGCGATCTAGAGTGGGAAATTCAGTTCCCACAAGCTGAGAGATACATAGAAACCTTTATGTCCCACGCACAAGCCAAATGCTACTTATTTCTTCTAACGCTGCACAAGACTTACATAGAACCGGATACATTCCAACTAGGGTTGCTAGCGGAGCACATCCGGTCGTTTATGCTGTGGGAATGCGAAGCCAATTATAGCGACTGGCCGGAGCATAGATTAGGAACGAAGTTAGTAACACTCATAACATCCTTAAACGTCCACATAGCTAAGAGTGATCTCCGCGATTTTTTCATCAAGGAAAAAAACGTGTTCGAGAACATACCGAAGAAGTATCTGCGACACGCCCAGAAGATGCTGCATGAGGTCTTAGAGGCCCCCGTCATGAGCTTTATCAAGTCCCTGAGGAATTTGAGGTACACCAGGGGAAAGCATTTCTACCATCCTTTCGAATTCGATCAGCTGTACGACATCCTAATCAAGACTGGAATACAATCAACCAATCCCCAATTAATATCCGACATGCATATTCCCCCGAATTTCAAGAAAATAAGGCACCTCGATACCGACATTCAGGTTAAACACTTCAAAGAGGCGCAGAAGAGGGAGAGAATCTTGAAGAAGAGGCAGGAAGAAATTGAAAAAAAGAATCTCAAAAAGGAAGAGGAGGAGAGACGAGGATCTATTGATTCAGTGGACTTGAAAGTAAGTATCCATTATATAAGTTTTTAATTAAAATTATCGCTGTACCTTAAAGACGTACTCTTATTTATTTATTTGTTTTTCAGTGGACGTGTGACAGGCAGTTTGACGTATACAAGACGAGGGCCCTGCTGATTTTCTTCATCAACAACTTCATCGAAATCGCTAAAAAATGTTCGCAGATATCATCCCACAGGCAGACTTTGCTCTACTTGAAGCAGGCCAGGTACTTGACTAGAATCATGAAAGACGAGTGTCCCGCTTTAGAAGTGGAGGAACAGGAGTATGTCAAACAGATACAGGCGCTTGAAGACGAGTGCAACAAGAAGGCTGTCAGAGAGAAGAGTAGCCCTCGTGTCGTCCAGAATGGTGGGGTGCATTTTAGTACCAATACACAGATTTCGAATAGTAGCAATAACAATGAGGCATGTAGTAGCACCGAGAAGGTGCCCAAGGTCAATGGTGTTGTAAAGCCACGTAAAAGCGTGATGTTTGTAGAAAGCCATTAAAAAAAAAATACTGAAACTTTTCGATATTGGACTTACTAGTGATGTGATTTTTATCAATTGTACATTTGTATATAATTATATTGGCTATTTATTTTAAATAAATATTTTTTTTTATAAAACTGGCATTATTTCATGTTTCATTATTAAAATTTTATAAATTTATGTCTCACTAGCTGACCCGACAGACGCTTCAATTTCAATAAAGTTTATGATGAGCACTTTTAGTTTTTTACTCCAGTCGGCAGAGGCCGAAAAGTTACTGTTGGTGACATTTTCTTGATAACTCGGAAATAACTACACAGGAATACTTTAAATGATGAGTACAATAACAGGCTAATTTGCTGACAAAGTATTTTATCAGGAAAAAAAATTATTAACAATTTAATCGTGAAAAATATTTTTTTAGTAGTTTTCTTTAAATAACCCAGCGGGATGACTTTGTACGAAAAAATGCTTAGGACATGATTTTGTTCGTAATAAAAATAGCTACAAAATGGCGGTGGTCCGATTACGAAATTTGCAATAACAAAGCCGTGAGATTGAAAAAACGGTATAAAACGCCAATTTTTTTAAGTTGCTGTAAAAATGTCAATTATAAACAAAAAGTGATAAAACTTTCGAAAACTATAGTTCAATATATATACAATAATGACGCTAAAGCCGAAAATCAGGAGAGCAAAACTTTTTGTTCTATAAGGTGTTATACATTCATCGGCATCTGAAACTCGAAACTTTGCCAAATTTGTTCGAAGCTTTGCTGACACTTGAAATTTGGTACACACATAGTGTAAATATGCAGAAACCAAAAGCAATTTGCAAAATTCAAGTATCTTCATTTTTGCAGTTTTGGTAAGGTTTTATACGTCACCCTAGTTTTATACGTCACCGTTTTTTTAATTTTTGGACGTATATTTATGTATATTTATAAAATATTCCATTACGGTAGATTAGCCAGCATAATTACCTACAATTTAAAAAAATATATATTTTCATCGTTTAGATCCTAAGCTACTTAACATTTTGCGCCTGTTAGCCGTAGTCGTACATTATTCAACATATTAACATAAAACAAAATCGTACGTGTGGGGTAAACCTTTAACTTTTCATTTTCGAGCGCGAGCTCCGCTCTTCGGCGCTTGTATACTATTAGAAATATGCAACAGTAAATTTAAACAATTGTTTACTTAAAGTTAAAGGTTTACCCCACACGTACGATTTTGTTTTATGTTAATATGTTGAATAATGTACGACTACGGCTAACAGGCGCAAAATGTTAAGTAGCTTAGGATCTAAACGATGAAAATATATATTTTTTTAAATTGTAGGTAATTATGCTGGCTAATCTACCGTAATGGAATATTTTATAAATATACATAAATATACGTCCAAAAATTAAAAAAACGGTGACGTATAAAACTAGGGTGACGTATAAAACCTTACCAAAACTGCAAAAATGAAGATACTTGAATTTTGCAAATTGCTTTTGGTTTCTGCATATTTACACTATGTGTGTACCAAATTTCAAGTGTCAGCAAAGCTTCGAACAAATTTGGCAAAGTTTCGAGTTTCAGATGCCGATGAATGTATAACACCTTATAGAACAAAAAGTTTTGCTCTCCTGATTTTCGGCTTTAGCGTCATTATTGTATATATATTGAACTATAGTTTTCGAAAGTTTTATCACTTTTTGTTTATAATTGACATTTTTACAGCAACTTAAAAAAATTGGCGTTTTATACCGTTTTTTCAATCTCACGGCTTTGTTATTGCAAATTTCGTAATCGGACCACCGCCATTTTGTAGCTATTTTTATTACGAATAAAATCATGTCCTAAGCATTTTTTCGTACAAAGTCATCCCGCTGAGTTTAAAGAAAAGTACTAAAAAAAAATTTTTTTCGCTATTAAATTGTTAATAACTCTTTTCCTGATAAAATACTTTGTCAGCAAATTAGCCTGTTATTGTACTCATCATTTAAAGTAGACCTGTGTAGTTATTTCCGGGTTATCAAGGTATGACACACACCGAACCTCTACCAACTGGACTATTTCCCGAACTCTATAATTTTCCGGAAAACTTTTTCAATTTTTCTTTCCCTAAACACTCTATTCGAAGATTTAAAAAAAAATAGCTAATTCGGTCCAGCCGTTCTCAAGTGATGCGCTTACCACCGAACAGCATTTAATTTTTATTTATACAGGGTGTTTATGAAATAAGAGCGTTCCTTGGAAAGTTTGATAGACGGCACGAAAATTAGCAACTTTTATTAAGCAACTAAACCATAACGCTTTAAATTGAAAAAAAAGCTGAAATTTATTCAAAACTCGATTAAAAATAAAAAAAAATTAAACGAATAAACGAATTACTTACCAATAAACGATAATATGCTCTACAAAAATTCTTCAAAGTTGTTTCCATGTGCTAATGAACATGCTTCCAAATGNCGCTTTAAATTGAAAAAAAAGCTGAAATTTATTCAAAACTCGATTAAAAATAAAAAAAAATTAAACGAATAAACGAATTACTTACCAATAAACGATAATATGCTCTACAAAAATTCTTCAAAGTTGTTTCCATGTGCTAATGAACATGCTTCCAAATGACGCGACGGTCAAAATTAGTCCGCACACGTGCAAATACTCCCGGGAATTGTCAAATTTCATTAGCTGCAGCAAAAATACGCTGTTGAAGATCTACTGCATCAATAGGCATTCGGTACACATTTTATTTCATATATGTACCTCCAAACAAAAAAGTCCAGAGGGTTCATATCCGGGCTACATGCTGTCCATTTCACACCTTTATGATGTTTGAACTGTTAGATACACCTACTTCTCGGCTAATGTCGAGAGTACTGCGCCTCGGATCTTTCTCAACGAGGTTTATGATGTTTCTTCGTTGTCGAAAACATGTTACGGCCTTTTCCGTCCACTTCATATGTCAAGTGGACATTTCCGGTATCCTGTAATATTTGAACTGCCTTCTGCACTATTCTACTGTTAGGTTGTCGTCTGTTTCGATAACGGACCATACAAACGACAAGTCTCATTTAAATTGTACTGACATTCTCTGTACATTAAGACCATATCTGTTAGTTCCTGAACAGAAAACATTTTATACGCCGACTAATACAGCAACACACAACTAAAGAACACAAGATACATTGACCTACTAGCAGATTTGCTTGATTGTGTAAGTCACATGGAACGTCAGCCAATTAGAAAAGCGTTTGACGCATCTAGCGAGTCTGAAGCATTTAAGCCGTGCACGTGCACAAGATGCGCATGGTCGACTTCCATTTATGATTAATTTTCTTAATTCATTTTCTCGAAAACAGAAGCATTTAGATCATCAGTTGCTTAATAAAAGTTGCTCATTTTCGTGACCTCTATCACCCTTACGTACTTATTTCAGAAACAGCCTGTATAGATAATAATATACAGGGTGGCCCAATTAAAACAGTCCACCTGAAATATATTCAATGCAATAGGTTTTTCCGGAAAACCCCGATGTCAGACCATCCCCCTAAACGTGGTGGCAACCCCTTCAAGAATCTTAAATAACAAGGGGGGTTAAGTGGCACATCATTTTAAATGTATTTCAATTCTCTTTACAAACATGTTGATTTTTTTTGTTCCGCCTTAAAATTCATGTAAAAAACCTGTTGGAAGTGTCGGTGAAATAAATCGCAAAAAAAATTTTCAAACAGTCTTTATGTTAAGTAAATACTAAAACTTTTCCATTTTGAACTTACTAATGATTGGCTATTTATTTTAAACTTGAGTTATTTCATATTTGCGGTAACTAAAATTTTATAAATTTATCTTTTATACAGGATGTTAAAAAAGAGTGTCAAATATTTCAGGAGGTAATAGTATGAACCAAAATAAGCAGAAAAGTCTTAATAAACATGGGTCCGCAAAGTAACGGTTGCGGAGATATGGACCACTATTCGTTTTTCAAACATTTTATTTTATTAGGAATAAACCGACAAAGGAAGCTTTTAACAAACAAAAAACAAAGTTACAGAAGATGTTCAAAGTGCCCTCCGTCCATTTCCAAGCAGGCACGACATCTTCGTCTCAACGATATTCGAACTCTTTCGAAAACACCCTCCTTGGTTTGGATTTCTTGACACTTTTGATTAATCCGTAGCTGCAGCTCTTCCAGGCTATTTACAGGAGTACCATACACTAATGTCTTCAAATATCCCCAAACAAAGAAATCTAGAGGGTTCAGATCAGGCGATCTTGGAGGCCATAAAACAGGTCCGGCCCTTCCTACCCATCTATGTGGAAAAGTTTGGTGTAAATGCTCTCTAACGGCCATGGAAAAATGAGCTGGAGCACCATCATGCTGGAACCACATTTGTTGCCTCTGATTCAAAGGAATGTCTTCCAAAAACTCATACAGTGTGTTCTGCAGAAAGTTGAGGTAAGCAGCGCCTGTTAATCGGTTTGGTAAAACAACAGGACCTAGAAACCTGTCACCTACAATACCCATCCAAATGTTTAATGAAAAACGTGCCTGATGTCCAGATTCTATTAGAGCATGAGGATTTTCGTCGGCCCAAATATGCGTATTGTGAAAATTAAACACTCCATTTCTTGTGAACCCGGCCTCATCAGTAAAAAGAATGTTTGCAAGAAAACGAGGGTCTTCAGCATCATGACGTAGAAACCAGCGGCAAAAAACCAAACGTGCTTGATGATCATTTATTGGATTTAAGGCCTGTACTCGTTGCACATGGTATGGATAAAGCAGTTGCTCGTGAAGGATTCTCCAAACAAGAGGACCACTAATTCCTACCTCGGCTGATATTCTCCGCACACTCGTACCTGGATTCTGCTCTACCAGTGCTAGAATTTCTTCTTCTGCTCTAGGAGTGGATACCGACCTTGGTCTTCCGGATAAATGGCACTGTTTGCTCAAGGAACCGGTATCACGCAATCTTTGGTGAATTCTTCCAAACATGCGTTGTGAAGGAATCTGGCGATTTGGATAAGCGTCAACATAAAGACGTCGCGCTTCGGTGGCGTTCCCATTAGCACGACCATACATGAAATGCATGTCTGTTAATTCTGCGTTAGAGTAACCAGCCATAGCGAAAGAAAACTTGTGCACTGAGAACAACTGTCAAATACGTACTGTTTATTTCACTAAACATCAACCAACTATTATAAGAAAATACACAACGTTTTTGCAAAATAAAAAAAGGGGCTAAAAAACATAAAACATTCCATATCTCCGCAACCGTTACTTTGCGGACCCATGTTTATTGGGACTTTTCTGCTTATTTTGGTTCATACTATTACCTCCTTAAATATTTTACACTCTTTTTTTAACACCCTGTATAAATAATAATCTATCAGCATATAAGCAACTTAGCTAAACAAATAAGTACTTACATCAACTCCTTGCTCATTGTAAAAGTCCGCAGTTCCCAAACTTGCATACAACTTGTATCCCATTTTTTGCAATGACCTCATACTCGGTAGAAGTTCCATTTTATGCTAAAAAAAGTCACATTAATATTTAAAAAAAATAGATAAATGGGTAATACCTTAAAACTGCCAATCGACAGCAGAATGGAATTCTTTGGGATGCAAAAACCAGTGCTCATCATAGCCTTTAAGTATGCCTCATATCTGTTCTCTCCAAAGCATGCCACTTCTCCGGTGGACGCCATCTCCACCCCCAACATAAAATCAGCCCCCGTTAATCGGGAGAAGGAGAACTGAGGAACTTTAACTCCGACTTTTCCACATCCATGCAAAACATCAACAGGCTCCACTGCTTCTCCCACTATTACTCTTGTTGCCATAGCAACGAAGTCGTGGTTCAAGGTCTTCGAAACGAAAGGGAATGATCTGGACACCCTCACATTGCATTCAATCACTTTAAGGACGTTATCCTTGGCAATCAACTGCATGTTAAAAGGTCCAGTGACCTCCAAGGAAGCCGCTATGGACTTTACTATATGTTTAATCTTTGCCAAGGTTTCAGAGTTGATGTCTTGAGGTGGTGTTACTAAAGTGGCGTCTCCAGAATGGACACCGGCGTTTTCAACGTGCTCGGAGACGGCCATACACAGAATGATACCGTCGCAGGCCACCGCGTCTACGTCGATTTCTTTGGATTCTAGGATAAATTTGGAGATCACCACCGGATGTTCTTTGCTGACGTCGCTAGCGGCGTTGAGGTAAGTTTCCAGGTCTTGATTTGAGTGTGCCACATTCATAGCTGCCCCGCTGAGCACATAGGATGGTCTGACCAGGCACGGATATCCGACTTCTTCGCAAAACTCTATTGCCAACTTTAAGTTGGTCAACTCCTTCCACCTCGGTTGCATTATACCGATTCTATCCAGCATTCTGGAGAATTTAAACCTGTTTTCAGCACCGTCTATGGAATCAGGGGAAGTACCGAGAATCTTAGCCTGCTGCCTATGTAAATCGATAGCTATGTTATTGGGTAGCTGACCACCCATCGACAGTATAATTCCCAGAGGGTTTTCGAGGTTGTATATGTCCATGACCACTTCAAATGAGATTTCTTCGAAATATAACCTGTCAGACATGTCGTAGTCGGTACTGACTGTTTCTGGGTTGTAGTTGACCATTATGGTTTTATGGTTTAATCGTCTAAGTTCTCTCAAACATCCTACAGCGCACCAGTCGAATTCTACAGAACTTCCGATTCGATATACTCCTGAACCTATCACCATCGTGTGTTCTTCGGCAAATTCCAAGTCGTGAGAAGTAGCGTTATATGTGATATAAAGGTAGTTAGTAGTGGCGGGCCATTCGGCTGCCACAGTGTCTATTTGTTTCACAAATGGTGTTATACCAAGTTCTTCTCGTTGCATTCTTATGGCCAACTCAGTACTTTTCACGGCAGCGGCGATCTGCTTGTCGGAAAAACCCATTTGTTTTGCTTTGAGTAAGGTGCCATGCGTCAAACTGTTCTGATCCATAGTTTCCATCAACGTGAAATAGTCTATAATGTGCTTCATCTTTTGTAAAAACCAACGATCAATTTTTGTAAATTCGTATAATTTATCGACGGTGTAACCACTTTTTAAAGCTGCTGCTAAAACAAACATCCTTTTATCCGTAGGTTCCTTCAGTTCTTCATCGTTAACTGGTTTTAGGTAAGGGTCAAATCCAGTGACGTTCTCGTCAACCATTCGCAAAGCCTTTTGGAAGGCTTCCTCGAACTTTCGGCCAATAGCCATAACTTCACCAACACTTTTCATAGAGCTGCCGATTTTGGTGCTAACTCTAGAGAACTTGTGCAGATCCCATCTGGGTATCTTCACGACGCAGTAATCCAAGCTTGGTTCGAAACAAGCAGTTGTAACTCCTGTTACCGAGTTGTTAATTTTAGGTAGGGGTACCCCCAGCGCTAGTTTAGCTGCTACATAAGCCAAAGGGTATCCAGTAGCTTTGCTGGCGAGTGCGGAGCTTCTTGATAATCTAGCGTTTACTTCTATTATGTAGTACTCTTCTGAATTAGGATTTAATGCATATTGAATGTTGCATTCTCCGACCACTCCGAAATGTCTTATGACGTTTATAGCAGTGGTTCTCAACATGTTATATTCTTTGTTTGATAGTGTCTGACTAGGTGCTATGACGATAGATTCTCCAGTGTGGATCCCTAGAGGATCAACATTCTCCATATTGCACACGGTTATGCAATTGTCAAAGGCGTCACGAACTACTTCATATTCCACTTCCTTCCATCCTTTAAGAGACTTATCTATTATCAATTGGCTGGAATGGGCCAATGCTTGTAACGCAAGGGCTCTTAACTCTTCTTTGTTGTTAGCAAAACCTGATCCCAGACCTCCCAAGGAAAAAGCAGCTCTAGCCATCACGGGATAGCCAAGTTGTTCTGCTGCGTCCAAAGCTTCTTCCACGGAATGTGCAGCCATGCTTGGAGCGACCTTTTCACCGATTTCCGCAATCCTTTCACTGAAGGCTTTCCTGTCTTCTGTATCGATAATGGCTTGGATGGGAGTGCCCAAAATTTTACAACGGTATTTGTTGAAAATGCCCAATTTTTCTAACTCTACTCCACAGTTAAGGCCCGTCTGTCCACCGAATGTCAACAAAACTCCTCCTGGTCTCTCGGAACGAATAACTTGCTCTACATATTCTGGAACTAGGGGGAGGAAGTACACTTTATCAGCAAGACCTTTGGATGTTTGTACGGTGGCGATGTTAGGGTTGATCAGCACAGTCTGAATGTTTTCTTCTTTAAGTGCCTTTATGGCTTGCGAACCAGAATAATCAAACTCGCCTGCTTGGCCGATGGAGAGACCGCCAGAACCTATTATTAAAACCTTCTTGGGTCGTTCAGGTAACAACCGACTGTCGAAGTCATACTTTAGTTTTTCCGTAAGTAGGGTTTTTACATGACACTGATCGATCTTGTGAGTTTTAACGGTGTTTAAGAAAACATCAAACAAAATCTCCAGGTCCTGAGGTCCAGCCATATGTTCCGGATGAAACTGGACACTGAAATAAGGTAAAGTAGAGTGAACGATACCTTCATTTGTTTTGTCATTAGCGTTAGTGAATAATTCCTCCCACCCTTCTGGTAATGTTTTAGTATCAATTGCGAAACCATGATTTTGCGAAGTCATATAACACCTTGCCGTACCATGGTGGATACATGGCTGATTGTGACCACGATTGCCGTATCTGGAAGAAGAATGTGAACAATTTTTTTAGCTATATTTGTAATTGACTTACTTCATTTTGTAGCTAGTGCAGCCTATGGCCATAGAAAGCAGTTGATGACCTAAACAAATACCAAAAACTGGTTTTATTTGGGGATCGTTCAAAACTGATTGGATGTTTTTTATAGTGGCTTTGCACATCTCTGGGTTTCCTGGGCCGTTACTCAGAAAGAGACCGTCAAATTCGTTGATGTTTAAAGGATGATTCCAGGGTACAAGATCTACTCTAGCACCTCTGTTGATCAGACAACGGATTTGGTTGTACTTCAAACCGCAGTCAACGGCGCAAATTCTCGGAGATCCCAAGGGATTGTATGTTACTGGTTCCTAAAATACAAGTGTTGCAGAAACGTCAAACAGATCCTAATCTAACCTCATCACCTTAATGGAGACTTCTGCCACCAAATTCCGAGTATTGGGATCGATAATATTTACGTTTTTAGTGTCTACTGGTAAAGAGTGGACTATACGGCCTAGCATGGTTCCTTTCTCTCTGATTTTCTTAGTTAACTCTCTAGTATCGACACCCTGGATGCCAGGAATATTTTCTTGTTGCATCCAGGAGGAGAGGGTTCGCGTGTTGCGCCAATGACTGGGCTTGTCACAGTGTTCCCCCACCACCAATCCAGAGGGCCAAATTCGGTGGGACTCAAAGAAACTAAGAAATGTTAATTTTAATTTGTAGAGTGTGAATGTATTAGAGAAAACTATACAGGATGTTCCAATTAAAACTTCCCAGTTCGATATCTTGAAAACCAAAAAAGATATCTAAGATAAGTGTCATTACATACTTGTATAAATAACTTAAATTCTGTGAAAATTATTATAATGCAAATCATTTCCTAATATTAGATTATTAGGTAGGTACCTCGATTGCTATAATGGGACACTTTTAACTATATCACAACATGAAAAAACAAAACAAAATATAACGAAATAGACAACAAATGGTAAATAGATGTAATCTATAAGGATTTCTCCAAGATTTTTGACAAAATATGCCGCAATGCACTACTCAGGAAAATTTCGCGTCTTTCTTAATAAATATTTGTTACTTCTAAAATCATATTTAAGAAATCGCAAGCAACTTGTCTGTTACAATTATTTTTATTTAGATATTTATATTGCAACTAGTAGCGTCCCTCAAGCATACAATTCGGGACCCTTCCTCTTTTTGATCTTCGTCAATGATTTATGTGATGCATTAGATGGTAATAGTTTGATGTTTGCCGGCGATTCAATACTATATGTATATCTACTTCTATTATAAATTTAGATGATTGTTTTGTGTTCAAGAACAATTCACTCTATTGCAGAATTGGTGTTACAAAAATCACCTTTATTTAAATACTTCTTAATGTGCGAATATAACATTTTCCCGTAAGTCAATTACTTTGCAATACTGTTATTCTGTTAATAATGTTTTTGTAGGGCAAATTAATACTAGTGGCTTAGAAGTTTATTTTGATCAAATCACATTTTATCGTGATATTTTAGTAACATCATAAAGTCGGTATTTATTGCACAAGGTTTTATTATCCTCAAATGAAAAAAATTGCTTTTGGTATCTCTGAATTATTTAGTTGAAGTATATGTACTCAAACTGCGGATTATTCTCTTTGGGCCACATTCACTGTTCCCTTATGAAAAATTCAGTGACAATTTGCGGTGATTTTAAAATTTCTATAAATATTAATTGATAAGTTTCATTTACCGATAACACATTTATTTTCAAAAATGTAAGGCAGCGTCATGTTTGCCAAATTAAATTGACCTCAAGATATATAAAGAGTTACCAAAAATTGACGTGGGGGGGTAGCTTGTGCGCCCATGAAATTAAAAAAATAGTATCTATAATAGAGGGTATTAGAGTTGTGTTTACTTTTTAGACGACATATTGTTAAGTAGATTACAAAATGCCGGATTAAAAGTATTAGCCGAAAAAGGCATTTTTTTATAAAGATATTAGTTATTTTAGGGCAACTTTTTTATAAAAAAAATGTTATGTGAATTTGATCTAGTAAATGTGAGGAGGTGTTTAACAAAATAAAGAATATTCTGATGTCAGCTGATGTCAAATATAATTCTGAGCATGAGTTAAAATTTACTACGATACAAGTCCATATGGCTTTGGAGCAACGCTGTCACATATCTCATCCAAAGCGAAAACCCTATTGCTTAAATACAGGTATGCTTCTCGAACTTTGACCAACTCTGAAAAGAAAGATGCGCAAATCGAAGCAGAAGGTTTATCAATTATTTTTGGACTATGTAAATTTAATCAATATCTACCTGTATAATAAAGAATGTATATTAATGACAGATAATAAACAACTGATATTCATTTTTAATCATTTTGAAAAGAATTTCTCGATTTTCTCCAAACATTCTACGTAGACAGTATAATACGTGATTTTTTTATCTATGTTGCCAATAAATACCGACAAAAATGTACATTGTGATTTAGTAGACGTACATTATGTAAATTTCTTTACGATAATGCTATAACATCAACAAATTTTTAACTAATTAAGTATTCTACCGTAGCAGATAAAGATTTACAAGATATATTTACAAGATATATAAAAAATTGTGAAGAAAGGTTAGCCAAAATTTGCAAAGATTGATAAAAAATTTAAACAGTTTTATGGGATTCGTAATACTCTTACTCAATTTATAATTATTCCAGAATTGTTGAAAATTCGAAGTTTGTTCCGATGCACATCTCACCTAGGAATTGTAAAAATTAAACCTATTGCCATATTATATTTTTTCGGACTAATATAAATAAAGGTACTTATTTGAAAATTAGCTAATAGTTATAAATGAAAAACCGTCCAAAATCTGAATCGAACTCCTAGAAAATTTATTTCCTAGAATCCATATTGATTACAGGAAACCGTTTCTAAATAAACATTTCCCTATAATGGGTAGAGACTTTCCCGACATATATTATTACAACTAGTTGTATGAGGTCTGTTCAGAAAATAACTGAACTATCTCGTTCAAAGTACTCCCCCCTCTTATTAGACCAAGCAAATTAAATTTTTACTCGAAAAAAGTCCTATCCGCTAGATTATTGTAAAATTGTCTAAAGGAACATAATACAAGACATCTCTCGTCTCGTAAGTCAAAAACTTTTATTAGCTAACTTTTCTATATAAACAAATATGTGAGAAAAGCAGTTTTTTCACTTTGCAGGGAAAACCATCAATTTTAGCGAAAAGTGACTCACATACAGTTTATAGGGAGTAAAATTATCTACAAAATCAGACTAGTTAAATTAAAATCGGTTAATAAACAAAAAAGTTATTGCAAAAAACAAGAAAAGTGCCCATTTTGACAAGTTGAGGGTTTTGTCATACTTTAAAAGTGTGCCGAAAGTGGGCGCTGTAGGTGCAATAGTTTTCGCACAATTATATTTGTTTATAGCGGAGGCTCCAAAAGTTATGAACTTTAAGCCTCTGAACAGGCATTAATTTTCAATCAAACATGATTCTGAAAGCGTCATTGTAATCTTAAAGACGCAATTAAGCGGCCTATTAAAAAATATCACCGTTTTTTTGACATTAACATTCTCAAATTGTGCATTAAAAAACCGTGCGTTTTTCGCTTATAAACAATTTGAATAACATTGTTGCTATTTATGCTATCTATCTCACCGAAAATAGATGCAAAAAAATACAGTTTTAAAATAAAAATAGTACCCTCTACGACCAACAGGAGCCAAGATAAGAATTAAAAAAAAAATCGTAGCGCAATTGTTTATAAATATTAAGACTTAAATTTTTCGCAAAATAAAGTTTACGACGTAAACTACGATTTCCCGTGAATTGCATTGAAAAAGATGGAAAATTAGCGACTCACGAGCCCTTTGAAGAGAAGGTACTCGCTAGGTAAACTGTCCAGCGGCCGGCGGCGTGGTGGTGGGGGAAGCTCGTTCAAGCGGTCGCGCGAGCGAGAAAAGTTAAATCCAAAGTTCAAATAAGTGCGGGCTGTAAATTTTGCAATATCTCGGCTTCTATTCATCGTAGAAACTTATTTTTTTTTAAACTGGGGTAGCTCGACGAAAAAATAACAATGGGCATATTTACGAATTCGTAGAATAGCCCTAAACCCCAGAAAAAATGTATCTTTTAGACTTAATTTTTTTTAATTTACAAAATTGTCGCAAAAATTATTGTTAAACGAAATATTAATTAAAATTTCAATTTCGGTATTATTTTACTATTATTAAATAAATAAATGAAGCTATCGTTCATTTAAAACGTTATTCCTTTTACATATTAAGGCAAAGTAAGCTTGTTTTTTCAATATTTTGTTCATAACTTTTGGAGCCTCCGCTATAAACAAATAGAATTGTGCGAAAACTATTGCACCTACAGCGCCCACTTTTGGCACACTTTTAAAGTATGACAAAACCCTCAACTTGTCATAGGTTTTATAAAATTTTAACAATAAATGCGATAGTTATAAACAAATGAAAAAATGGGCACTTTTCTTGTTTTTTTGCAATAACTTTTTTGTTAACCGATTTTAATTTAACTAGTCTCATTTTGTAGATAATTTTACTCCCTATAATCTGTCTGTGAGTCACTTTTCGTTAAAATTGATGGTTTTCCCTGCAAAGTGAAAAAACTGTTTTCCTCACTTATTTTTTTAAATAGAAAAGTTAGCTAATAAAAGTTTTTGACTCACGAGACGAGAGATGTCTTGTATTATGTTCCTTTAGACAATTTTACAATAATCTAGCGGATATGACTTTTTTCGAGTTTCTCTTATATTTTCGCTAATTTTCCATTTCGCGAAGCACTTCTGGATAGCTTCATTTGAAATGGCCCCCAAAGTCTGACGAATTTGCTTTGATTTATTTACTTATTTATGAAAACGGTGTCCTTTCAGTATTGATTTGTATTTTGGAAATAAGAAAAAATCACAAGGAGTCAGGTCTGGCGAGTAAGGAGTGTAGAAGAGGACAATAATCTGATTTTTGGCACAAAACTCTCGAATTGACAGAGCTGAGTGTGCGGCCGCATTGTCATAGAATCATGAATTGTCTTGCCCAGAGTATCGTCTCCCTATAACCTTGTTGCAAAAATAGAAACGTTTTCGTGAAAGTTTTCCCCGCTTTCAAGCAAAATTTTACTTTGCATCGTTGTTCCAGAAAATCGCACATTTCAAAAATCATCATTAACACTTAAAAACGTACTCAAATAATAATACCATGAAAACTGAATGAGATATGAACAATCCAAGAACATGTGGTTATAGAGGGGGTTGCGTGCAACACAGTGCTGCCAACCGCATATCATTAAATATCTCCATTACCGCATAATTCAATAAGATCCATTATTTTCTATACAGACCTTGTATGTTATCAGCTAGTTTTAGATTATAAGCTTTAAACAGTATATTTACTCGATTCGGTTTGCCAAACAAGATTATATAGAACAATGCCAGACATTTTACCAGCAACAAATTTAAAAAGAAAAGTATTAAATTTAAAATTACTGCATCTTTTATTACGCAATCTAATCGAGCTGCGAAAAATACAGTCAAAACAATTAAAAATTTACTCAAAAGTAGACTAGGTCTAAATAAATACGTAAATATTTCGGTTGCATTAAACAATTTTTTGTTTGATTACACAGCCACACAAAAAAAGAAAAGTTGTCTGTATTTTTCATGCGACATATGTTATCTGTAGTATTTTTGCTTCCTGATCACGAATCCTGTGTCAGAATTGAGCTATCACATCACAGGAATTTCCTAACCTCAAAAAACAGGTAAAATATAGTAAAAATTCATGAAAAAGTGCTAGGAAAAATACAATTTTCTTTTTCTATATTCAAATGTTCATTTATATAGTTAAGATCCCGCCGAACGTGAATTAGCGGTCAGAATTGATGGTTATTTTCCCAAAAAAAAGGGTCAATTAAGGTCAGATATCACGAATTTTCAAAACAACAAATTCGCGCCAAATTTGGTATACGGAGGTTTTCGGGGTCGCTGATCATGGATCCGAGGTCAATTTTGCAAAATTTAAGATAGAGAGGTAAAGTTTTCCTTATTTTAAATAATGTACGTTTTTGTAGAATAGTTTTTTGTCGTTCTTATCCGTTTGTGAATACCGACTTCATAGAGAGCAGTAATAAAATAATTGAAAGCACCGTATGTAATGTATATCCCTCAAGACATCACAATTTGTTATTGTTACTGTTAGTGTTCTTGTTGGTGTTTGTTTGAATTCCCGGTATGTGAAAGAGATATGCCGGCGAACCGCTGGCGTTCGGCCACCGGCTTTTTGGACAATTTTTTATATTTTTTTATATATGAAATCGTAGTAACGAGCGTTCAAATAAAAACGTGGTCGAAGTTGGCTCTGACACATTGGACGTAGGGAGTAGCTTATAGCGACCAACTTAACCTCATTTCTCAACGAGCTGTATAGCAGCTGTCAGTTTCAATAAGGTTAATGACTATATAACTTTATTTTAAAGAATAATCGTGATAACAATAANGTTAGGTAAAGTTATTTATCTGAAATAAAATTTAATACAAACGAAATACAAGAAATGCAAAAATAAATTTAAAGAATACTCTCGAAATAATTTCCATTTCGCTGCAACCATAACCTAATACATCTGTTGAAGTTATAACGCACTCGCACAAACAGTTCTTGGTTATTGCAAAGATTATCTGCTGCCTGAAATATTCTTAAGCGTAGTTCTTCTAAGGAGGCAACAAGAGTGGAATAAACAATACTTTGTATGTGTCCCCACAAAAAGAAATTCATAGGTATTAGGTCAGGTGAACGTGCAGGCCAACAAACAGGGGCATCACGACCCCGAACAATCCAGCGATTCGGGTAATTTAAATTTAACGATTCTCTAACAAGTGTACTATGTGCAGGCGCCCAATGCCAGAAATTTTACCAGCAACAAATTTAAAAAGAAAAGTATTAAATTAAACATTACTGCATTTTTTATTAGGCAATCTAATGGAGCTGCGAAAAATACAGTCAAAACAATTAAAAATTTACTCAAAAGTATAGTCTACTTTCACAGGAATTTCCTAACCTCAAAAAACAAGTAAAAAATAGCAAAAATTCATGAAAAAGTGCTAGGAAAAATACAATTATTTTTTTCTATATTCAAATGTTCATTTATATAGTTAAGATTCCGCCGAAGGTGAATTAGCGGTCAGAATTGATGGTTATTTTTCTAACCCCAAAAAAACGGGTCAATTAAGGTCAGATATCAAATTCGCGCCAAATTTGGTATACGGGGGTTTTCGGGGTCGCTGATCATGGATCCGAGGTCAATTTTGCAAAATTCAAGATAGAGAGGTAAAGTTTTCCTTATTTTAAATGATGTACGTTTTTGTAGAATAGTTTTTTGTCGTTCTTATCAGTTTGTGAATACCAACTTCATAGAGAGCAGTAATAAAATAATTGAAAGCACCGTATGTAATGTATATCACTCAAGACATCACAATTTGTTATTGTTACTGTTAGTGTTCTTGTTGTTCGTGTTGGTGTTTGTTTGAATTCCCGGTATGTGAAAGAGATATCCCGGCGAACCGCTGGCCTTCGTCCACCGGCTTTTTGGACAATTTTTTATATTTTTTTATATATGAAATTGTAGTATTATTTCAGTTAGCGCACCCATAGCATTTGTTGGATATTCCGCTATATACCTACATCTTAAAATTAATACCTAACTTTGTGTGATTAATTCTTTAAGTTACGCACAAATAACAATTTGTCGAATGCATGTCTTTTTATCCTCGACGAGAAAAAAAATCAGCTGTATAAGATTTTTGGTGAGTTTCTTGTTTTTCTTTTCGTTTAAACATACAGTCCACTTGAAAGGCCTATTTGGGCCCCACCAGTAATATTGTTGCTGCTGTTGTTATTCTTGTTTTTGTTCTTGTTGTTGTTGTTCCTGTTATTGTTATTATTATCTTGACTTTGTTTAAATCCTAAAAGAAATAAAATATGCGTGGTGACGTCATTATGCGAAAATTTCAATTACAACGCCAAATGTAGTAATTTTCAGAATATTTTAGTCCACTGCGCGACGGCATCACTGCTTTCGTATTTTTATGAGTAATTTCTTCAGTGTTGCCAGATTCATCCACTAAACTTACAGACATAAACAAGGCTAAATAACTAGAAGCTATTACAATAAAATAATATCCATTTAAAAATAACACATAAAATTATTAGAAATTCAGGATATTGGTAATCTCTGGTTTTGGAAAAAACATGCAAATTTTTTTTTTCATCAAATATCGTCGGAGCCATAATATGTTAATTAACTAATACAGTTGTCAAAATTTATAATTTTAATTAGAATTTTTGGTGAATAAATTACTTTTACAAGTATGTTTGGCAAATAAAAGATCATCTAATATGCGGCATTTCCTTCAAAAGATTGTAGGAAACAGTACAGTTCTGTTTGATGAAATAATATTTCAGGTAACGCCAAATAAAAAATCAAATTAAACCCGAAAGCGGTACAGATACTTTATCACTTTATTTTTATTTTTTATAATCTAGAGAAATGAAAAAACATTTTATTGAAAAAAAAAACAGTAATAATAGATAATTACAATACATAATTTCCGGTCAACCCAGAAACTGGAAAAACAATCTATATTACCATTTAAACCAGATGTACTTAACAAAATAAAAATAAGTGATTCTTTGAAAATGGTTTATCTGTGTTACAAAATTTACTTATCTTTAATGTCTTTTAACGTTAATCACATTTCAAAGTTTCCGCAATCGAAAAATTTCTTTGGTTCAATACGTCAATATATAATAACAGTAACGTCATTTGACACAGAATTAAACTTTATGTGCAGTACACAACATTTCTTTATATTTTAATATCTCTTTTGGTTTTCGAGTTTGGTGGAGAGTTTTAAATGGAACAACCTGTATCTATGTTCATGTTAGTTATTACACAAAGCCTTCATAAATGTTTACAAGCCACATTACCGTCGAGCTTAGGCAACGCAACATTGCACAATTGGTACTGGTAACGAAAATTCCCTAAATCTTGGCGGCACCAATATTAATGATTCGTTTACAATAAACAATGACAAACTGCTACGTCTACGCTCGAGATAATGCGATCGCTGATTGGCTGAATAGAATCTCGTAAAAAATTACCCAAATCATAGCCGATGAAACAGAATTTTCTGTTTTAATGTAACCTTAATCTTATTGTTTTAATTTTACAGAAATTTAATTGCCAATGTAAAAAAAAAATAAAATTATTGTTCAAAACAACATTACTGGTAACGTGGATTGTAATCATTTATGAAGGCCCCGTAAATACTTAGACTTACTAATGTGGTTAGGTTAGTACTATTTAAAAATTACTGAATAATAGAACAATAATATACTACTACATTACTGAAACTGAATATTATGTTTGCTTACTACGGAATGCCATTTTCATCGCATTTTTTGGCAGGAATACCATAGTTTCCAACAATAGGATACGTGAGCACGAGAATTTGAGAATGATAACTCGGATCTGTCAGAGATTCGGGATATCCTACCATTCCAGTTTGAAACACTATCAAAAAAAAAATCAAAGAAAATCTTACATTAAGTTAATTATACAGAATAAGGTAATCATGAAAAAAAAGATTTTTTCCTTTGAATGATGGGTTCATGGTCTTTTATTTTCAAGATATCGAGAGATAAAGTTATTTTTTTTTAATGAATGTTGTCCATATCTGCAAAAGTAATCAACATTCGTGTTGAAATTTGATACGTATTGGGTATCCCAAAATTCACGAAAAATTTGAATTTTATGCCATTTGGCGGTAAAGAGTTGCCAACGAAAAACTTGAAAAGATAGCGTGACAGCTGACAGTTCAGGGTCATTAAAAAAACAACGCATTTTCATTGTTGCGCAATATTTTTAAAATAATGAAGGTTTAACAGCAACAGTTCGCAATTTCCGTGCAAAATATTGTCGGAATAGTAATTTAACTTCATCAGCTGTGAAGAGATTAATTGCAAAATTCAGAAAAACTGGATCAATTAACGATCTTAAATACTCTGTTAGTCCTGTATTCTGGCATACGGATTATCAGTACAGGATCAGATGGTTTCTCTCTGTTCGATGCTAGCGCCGCAACAAGCAATGAAATTTCCGAGGTATAGATTACTATATTACTAATGACGATGAAGGTTTTAGGTTTGTTATGGAATTCGCGAAAGGATTCTTTACACTTTCAGGTTAGCCTTAAAAATGATTCAATTTTAAACAAGCTGACGAAGAGGTACATACTTTAAAAATGATCTCGCAGATATTTGATCCATTAGGGTTAGTAGGTCCAATAATAGGCAAGGTCAATTGATGTTGTAGCGGAGCGGTTATGGAAGTTAGATTTAGGCTGGGATGACGAAATACCATGGGACATTTTGCATTCTTGGAATAATTTCCAGGTTCAAATACAAAAATTAGATTTGATGAAAATTCCCAGACAGGTGCTATGTACTGCATCTATCGACGTACAGATAAGGAGGGTGTATTGTTAATGAAAGACCCTTTTTATTTGTGGACTGTATTTTTATATAATCAGGTATAAGTAAACAACTTCTGTGAAGTAATTTGACAGGCTTGCAGAAGCCGCAGTTTGTAGGTCTCTTTTTTTGATATCGGACTCGAAAACGTCAATATGACCGTAAACAACCACTAAAAAAAAAGAAAACAAAATCGCTACGTCTTGACCACCATCCCTCAACAGATCGTTCGACACAAAACATCGAAGTAGTTCGTGAAAGTATTGTTGAGTGTCCATGAACATCAATTGGGCACCGTGGACAAGAATTGGACATTTCGAGAAGCTCTACAGCGTATTCTCACCAAAGATTTGTATCTTCATGCTTGCAAAGTTTGATTGACGCAGAACGAAGAGAGTTCGTTGAATGGATTATGTAACAACAAATGGATGTTGACTTCTCGAACAAAATCCTCTTCAGCGATGAGGCTCATTTTCATTTTGATGACTTCGTTAATCGACAAAATTATCGCATTTGGGGTTCAGAAAATCCACGAGTGATTGTTGGGAAACAACTGCATCCACAACGCAAAAATGGAAAGTGGAAAATTTTGACAAAAGAGTACGTATCTGTCAGCAAAGCCGTAGAGGCCATTTACCCGATATGCTATTCCATACATAATCCTATACTGTATACTTTATGCATCAACAAAAAATGTATAATTTTTAATTAAAAACCTGTGTTTTCTATCAAAATTACTTCTTGCGTGAATTTTGGGACACCCTTTTGTATGTATTGAGATTTACTGAATAATCTGGTATTGCTATTTTTACACATCACATTTTACACCATACGTACACCATAAGAATACGTAGATAAGACATATACCACTGCGCATCCTACAAATTTCCCACTCATCTCACCCACCCCCTACTACACAATTTTATTGTTAAACAGCTCAGTTGTACAGTTAAATTCTACTACAAGTTTTGTGTTGGTCCAGTTGTGGAAAACGTCAGCTTTTGCGCAGATCTATTGTAGTAGGTGTTTGTTCCCTGTATCTCTTCCAACATCCTTCCTTTACACGAAAAGTATACTGTTGTTATTTCTACGTCTAGATCTAGAAGTTATTAGATCTGTCTTTGTTTTGATCGATTTTATTTTTTAAGAATTATAAAATAATATTGCAAAAGCTAGATAGCAATTTATATGAATTTAAAAAAATACTCACTGGAATTAAATATGTAGGAAAGACAATATACATAAATATATGATTTATGTTAGTTATTATTTAGTAATGCATCTCCAATTTTTGCGTTGTTCTTCGAAAACGAAGCGGTTTAGTAAAATTTGACAATAGGATATTTTTGTGGGACAATAAAACATACATAAGAAAACATTACTGAGATCCTAACCTCAATCCAAGATCCTAACCTCAAAAAATACGAGATTTTGGTTTGTAATATAAAAAAATACTTTAATTCCCGGTATCTTTAGAATAAAAGATGAAAGACCCATAATTCACATTTTATTAATACTTTATTGACCTCAGTATTTCTGGTCCATTATTCTGAAGTATATATCCTCAATATTACCTATTAAAACTTAGTCTAAAATTAACAAATATTTATTAAAATTCAGTTTAGTATGCCTATATTATAAATACTAAATCTAATAACTTAATATTATTTTAGAAATGTCAAATATTTTGATAAAAAAAATATTGCACTTTAATATTTTATTATAGTAATCACAAGGGGGCTATTCTTTAGATATCTGTAAATATATTGAGCATAATAGGCACTTAACAAATTTCACAGTGCAATAAAGATAATAACAGATTATCTTATTTTTACAATGATGAATAATAAACGTTCTTCGAATTGATAGGAATTAATATAAAAACTTGTACTAATATATGGAGACGGGGAGGGAGGTGGTGTATAATTGTTGAATTTAAAAATGATAATAACTATAGAAATGTGGCATGACACGGAGGTTTAAATGTTCCACATTACTCTTTATTGAACTGAGAAAAATATTTAGAATAATTTTATGCATTCTAAAATTCCATTTTATCGACGAATATATTATGAGGCAATTGTGGTTGATGAAAATTAGTGTTCATATTACAATAGTGAAACGTGGGACCCATACCATTTTTAAGATCTCAATTGCACATGGGAAAAATACAGTGTGTCCCAGGATAGGGTACCACATTCTTGTAAATTTTTTTATTGATTTTTCGAGAAAAAAAATTATTCTTGATAAAAAGTTTTGCTTATCTATATTTCAAAATGTGAAACTTTCGCTAAGCTAATTGTCTTTACATTTTGTTTACGTTAAAAACTGTATTTAACAAAATTGTAACTATCTTACATACCATATAATTACCATTACCATTTCCTTATCAATCTTAAAGTCAACATGTTTATTTTTATTTACTGCTCACGGAATAATTTTTAGTATTAATTATTTATCTATTATTAATGCTAACCCCGAAACAACGAATTTATCTTGTGAAATGTTATAGAATCGGTAATATTTCGTATTGATATGCAATACAAATTTTTAATGACAAGTATCCAATGGAACTGTAACTCGTAGAACAGTTCGCAAGCTAATTATAAAATTCAATACCACGGGTGATGTAAAGAATATTAACAAGATAAAAAAAGAATACAACGATAACGATGCTGCTACTGTTGTAGTTATGGACTCTGTACAAGACAATCCAAAGATATCACTCAGCAAACGGTCAGAAAACATAGATATTAGCAGATCTCATATTCAAAGAATTTTAGTTCCTATACAACAAAATCTATCCATTCAAACCAGTGTTTAACCATAAATTGCTTGATGGAGATGATGGTCGTCGTTTGGACATTTGTTTAACAATAGGCGAGAAACCGATTGAAAACAGATTCGTTCATCATATTTTACTTATTGACGAATCAACATTCACAACTAATGGCGTGGTTTCCTCTCAGAATTGTATATACTGGGCTAAAGATTATCCATTCTCGTTGATAACTAATAGTCAAAACATTAAAAGAAAATCTTAATCAAAATTCGTATTTGGAAACTCAATAATTTTGTTCTGGCAGAACTAAATAGCGAAAATTTAGAGTTCAGAAGAAAACTAATATTTCAACAAGACGGATGCCCTGCACATTCCATACTTCTAGTGAGAAACTGGCTTGACGTTCACTTCCCGAAGTGAAGTGAATCGGACGCTGTGGTCCAATACTTTGGCCTGCACGGGCACCCAACTTGTCTCCATTATATTATTTCTAATGGGAATATCTAAAGTAGAAAATTGAGGAACTTGCGCTTCGTTATTGCTGTTAATTCCAATTGTAATTTGTTATTTCTATTTTTCAATTAGAAAAGCTACTTTTATTTAGTTTGCAGACTATCGGCAGTTGTTAATGGTAAAACAATTTCTGGACCAGTTGCCACGTCATCGGTTTAGATTTCTTGACGTTTAGAGAGACATATCGCCGAGTATATCGCTCTTTTCAAAAATACGAAAACTTTCAGAGTTCTGAGGAAGAGAGCGATATATCTCTCGAATCGTCAAGAAACCCAAACCGACGACGTGGCAACCAACCTGGAAATTGATCTACCAAGCTATTTTTATATTATATTTAAATTTAAAATAAAAGTTACTTATTTTTTACAATTTCTGTCTGCGGCGTCTTTTTATTTGTAAAATGTGATTATTGTTCTCCTCTGACTAAACCCCATATTTAAGCATTAATAACTTTGTTAAATACAGTTTTTAACGAAAAGAAATATTAAAGGCACTTCGCTTAGGGAAAATTTCACATTTTTAAATATTTTGGATGCCCTGTATGTTTTATTACATATTTGATTTACTGCCCATGGCTTCTCAAAACAAGCAAAACTTTTTCTCAAAAAATCGACATTCCATTTTTCAAATGTCATAATGAAAAATTACAGTGAAAAATAAGACAAAAATTTTATATTTAGGTAATTGGTTATGAAAAAATATATATTTTCCAAAATACATATGTGCAATACAATTTTATTTTCTAATTCGGAAAAAAAGTTGTGAATTCGTTATGTCGGTAAGGTTTGTTAGACTGAGAATTTATTTTTTAATAGATATTTATTATACAAGGGAAAAAAGTACTAGATTTTAGCTCGAGGTTGTGTTGTCTCCCGACGCGAAGCGGAGGAAGACAAAAAACCGAGAGGTAAAATCTACTTTTTTCCCGTGTATAATACACTATTTTTTTTCTGTGACGGGAAAAACAACGATTTAATATTGAAAAAACATTATTACAATATATTAGTCACTAAAGTTTTAAATTGGTAGGCTGTTATACTTATAGGGACAATTACATCTGCGTTGCTAAGGAAACCTTTAAAGTAATCAAATATCTGTCAATTTAATTCTGTGATTTGATTTAAAAATTGCAAACTTAGTGGTTGTTTAGTAGTTATTTTGAATAATATAAAGTTAAAAAATGTCTGATTCCGAGTTTTCTCTGACTCCACCGGAGTTAGTAGAAGCAGCGAAAGTAGTGTCACAAAAATTATTTTAAATATCTACCTTTACTTATGTATATTGTATATATCCGGGAAAAAAGTACTCACTTTTTTCCCGGGGAAAAAAGCAATTTCATAAAAAGTGACATTTTATTACCTGTCAACAGAGATAAAATGTCAAACTTTTTTCCCGTTACAGAAAAAATATATTTTGTACTTTACACATGTATTATTTCTATTAATATTTTTCATACATTCTAATACTCAAGTTGTTTTTGGAAATAAATTGGTCCTCCACTTGATAACTTTTCGACATATTCTTAATCACCCTGTATATACATATCTGTTTGACAGGTACTTATCCAGTTAACGAAATGATTGATGGCTGAAGTACTTGTAATTTTTTTAACATTGCCTGTTATTTATTTTATCTATTTAAAATAGTTTAGAACAGAGATTTAAAAAAGATTATAGGTACATGTAGTACGTACTTTACATGACATTTATAAGAAAATACATGTATTTAGGTATGATATAATATCGCGGATATCTATCTAGACAAACTGGCACTGGCTTTATTTACATGAACAATACCTATTGAAAGTCGAAAATACGCGTTTCATCTGTTATTAGAATGTCAAGTTAAATAAAATACTATTTATGTAATGTTAATCAATAAAATGATTTTTTTTATCTTGAATTAAAAACCAAGTTTGTATACAGGCACAAACATATACTGTATCCAGGGTTGCCTATACCTACATCTATAATTACACTTTGTGATTATTTACCTTAAATATAATTTCAAAAGTGAGTAATAAAAATAACACCTACATACATATTTTGATACTAAATTTAATCTATCTTGCAGCACAAGATAAAGAAAAACTAAACAAAGATAAGAATTGCTCTTAGATTAAATATTTCCAAATCTTATAATTACCTACCTACTTTATGAATCCTTAAAAAAATATCAATGATTTATACTACCTAATTTGATTTTTTTTTCAAGCTAATTCTATTAAAAATTTTGCATTCGCATCTAAATGACAGAAGTGATTAAATTTCACATTTCTTTTTCAACTTCTGACAGAAAACACGTAGGTATATGACATGCACATACTAGAAGTATGTGATGACATGTAAACAATGAGCACAAAGCTAAATCTTGATCTGTGGCTAAAAGCAAACCATAACCTAAAAGTTATTAGGTACCTATAAATCCTTTTTCAAAGTATTAATTCTATAAATGTCTACTAAAGTGTTTTATTGACGGCTTTTGATACAAATACAAATTTACTTTACAACTTATAATGCTAACGCTGTAGGCATGTTGTTCTAGTGTTTTTTTTACTGTGGTTAGGGTTAGGTACTTACTTACTATCTCAAATCAAAAGTTGTTTATCCAATTGGTATCTTGTTGAATTATAAACAAAAATATTGTTTATTTACTTTTTCAAAAATGAGATAAACCAGAACAGGTGAATAAAGAGTTGTTATCTTTTTATATTTAATTATTGTCAAACATAGGCATGAAGGTAAAATGCTAATCGATGGTGACGAAGCTAAACAATAATTATCCTAAGCTGATATCTCTCAATTACAAATTTAAACTCTATGTGGGCATTACTTATTATTACTTCAAATAGTTAAGGAATTAAAAAATATTGAAAGGCATGCGGTTCCGCGTCGTATTCGCTACTACCAATTCTAAAAACATATTGACCACGTGTTGCTTTGCTACTCACCAACTTCTCCGTCTATCTGTCGTTTTGCCCCAAAAGATTCACCAGGAAACACAGTCCCGTCCTCCAGAACAAGAAAACACGGGGCATTTTCCTCACCTTCACCCATTTTTTTCTAATGTTGCCGCACTATCACTGAAAACGGTATCAAAAGCGAAATGTACCGGCACGCAGTAGACGCTGTTGTAGTTGTGTATTATTGACTAGACGAACCAACTTGATTTATTGAATTGATTAAGAAATTGTCGGCGTTTGACCCTCTCTTGCAATTTTGTTAACAGCCGCTTTAAATTGTAGAATTTTTAGTTTACCTACTGCTTTATTAAAGTTTCAAATAAATGTTACTTCAAGTATCAAATTTAAATATTCATTATTCAGACTAAATCAAACCTACTTACGCCGAACAAGTCTTAAGCAAACTGATCGCCGTTAACGGTTTGTACCTGCTAAGGGGTGTAAAAATAGCTTTAGAGACATATTTCAAAAAGTGATAAACATCTCTTTCACTACCATGCAAAAGTAAATAACAAAGTATTTAAAACAAAAGTGAGGTTATGATATAAAATAATAAAATAAAAACAATATAAAATGCAGCATTCAAATTGTAACACGGGTATACCAGTGGCGTACCAGTCATAATATTGCTGCTTAATTAATCTTGAAAATATGTCATTAGACGTTGTAAGGTAGGTACCTACCTTGCAACGTCTAAGATACATTTTTGAAATTAAATTTTAAAGTAGTTATTTACTAATAAAGTTGTATGTCATAAAAATACTAATCGTTTTCCGTGAAGATTTTATTTCCATTTGAGTACTTAAATTGTTTGATGGAAACATAAAGATTACTTATTTCATATTCAAGGTACAAACAGAGAATGACTTATGGAAGATTTTATTGGTAACTTTTTCGTAAAGAAAAAATTATTAGTTTAGTATTAGTAATAAGCTGGTAGGTACATACCTACTTTGAATACGTGCTAAGACTTGATGAATTATGTATTACGGTATTACTGAAATGTATACACTTATGCAGTTTTATTTTTTGATAATGTTTACAATTGAGAAGATATATTACTCTACATTGTATTATAAAGCCAATATGATCTACCTGGTTATGGCCCTATGAGTTACAAGTCTACCGATGGTCTGGTTAATTACCTACTTGCCCTTTCTCTTCAGATTAGGCAGCTACATGATAAAATTCCCATCCATTTCCGGACTTTTGGATAAATTCTAACCTATCGGCGATATTATTGTCCCACGCAAAGTAAAAGTCGAATTTATTTGGAATTATTTTATATGCAACCCTAAAAACAAATTGTATAGAAATTGTACCCGTTATTCTTAGAAAAAGTATATCTAGGTAGTTAAGAACTTACAGATATTCTGGCATTGGCAACTGCTTATTAGTGGTTTTGATTTCCTCCAGAATTTCGTCGTGTTTCTTCTTTAAGGTATCCCAGTCAACCTTTTGACCTTGTTGACAAATATGTGATCGAATCTTGCAATATAGAGGTTCCTTATTGTAATATTCTAGGCATTCCTGAAAAGACATTTCAACCGATATGCCTTCTATACGAACCTGAAAGAAAATAATAATCGATCTGGAAATAATCTAGTAAACGTCTTTTGGGAAAATGTGTTAATTTAGTATAGAAAATGGTTTTTTAGTTTACCTGACGTTGTATGTACTTCTCATCTTTTGTGTAATTCCAGAAAAAGCAAGCTGAAACCTTGGGATTCGCTTTCTGAAAATGAAAACATTACTTCGTTTTAGAGCACAAATAAGTATGTCAAGGTCTTACAATTTGTTGAATTTTTTTGCTGTTACCGTTCGTTACAAACACCAAAGAATTTTCTTTAAAATCTCTTAGAACTACCACTCTATTAGATACATCACCATTTCTAAAATACAAGCGATTCAATAATGAATCTGGACATACTAAATAACATAATATTGCATATCCGATATGGTCTAGTGGCTAGGATACCTGGCTTTCACCCAGGAGGCTCGGGTTCGATTCCCGGTATCGGAAGTCTTTTTTTTCTACTAATAATAAAAAAATACAATATTGTTTTTTTATTCATTTTGTTTTACAAAGAATAAAAGTTCACTAACCTGTTTGTTGTAGCCAAATTAAAAAACACAGTGTTAAATTTCCCGCACGCTTTCGATTCGTCCAACCATTCTCCAAACAAGTGGAATGGGTTACAGTTTTCTTCTATTTCGATACGAGCTAGTCCTGACTCAACCATGGATGTATAAAAGTGTTTTATTTGAGAATTTCGATATGATTTTTTTAGAAACTTGCATAAAGTTGTCATTAATGTCAGCACAATTTCAATGTTAATTAAAAGGATGTTCTGTAATATTAAGAATAGATTAAAATATGCACAATAGATCAATCAACACCTTTCTAAAGGATTGTTGTTACCTACAATCGTTCACTTGTTCGCTAAAAATCAATAATGTAAAGGTTTCTGTGTTTCAATATGTTTATTCACATGACATAATCTGAATTTCTGGTTGCATAGACATGAACCTGAGAATATATACAATTTGTCATTTCTCTAAAACATTTTACGTGGTAATGTTAATAACTGATCTATAGATCCGATCTAGCTTTTATTTAAAGATTTAATTTATGAAAGCAGTGATGCCTATAGAATTTTAAGAAGGATGATAAGATTTGAATTTTATAATATTAATAATTATTAACAGCTTATGAAAATACTTAAAAAATAGTACCAAATATATTTTTTCTATTGTCGAAAGATAAAAATCAATTAAGTAATGTTTTTATTTTAATTGAACAAACATCCATAGTGTTGCAGCAGAATTTGTTTCTCGCCTAATGACCGAAAAAAAATCGTGTGGATGTTTGTGGGCCACTCTTTGAACAATCCAATGACGGTGAAACATTCATTCAAAGGATCACAATGGCAGATGAAAGCTGGGTCTACGACTACAACATTGAGACAAAAGTTCAATCATCACAATGGATTGGCAAAGGATCTTTACGTCTCAAGAAAGCACATCAGTCTTCAATATCAAAGTGTCAAAGAGATGCTCATTGATTTTTCGACTTTGATGGAATTGTGCATTTTGAATTCTTGCTACAAGGTGAAACAGTGAACCGTGTGTACCATCAAGGCGTTTTACAACGATTACGTAAAACAATCGGCAAAATGAGACCAGAGTGGTGGTGTGTGGCCAGACAACTTATGATTCTTACACCATGGCAATGCACCAGCACACTCATCTTGTGTTCTCCTTCGCCCTCCTTAGTCACTAGACCTGGCTCCAGCGATTTTTCCTTATTTCCGAAATTGATGACATCAAAGCAAATTCGTCACATACTTTAAAGGCCATTTTAAATTAAGCTATCCAGGACAGCTTCGTGAAATGGAAGCACCGCCTGAAAAAGTGTGTGAATAGGGGAAGGAAGGAGACAAGGATTTATAATGTATAAAATTAATAATACATTTAAAAAAAATAAAATAAATTTTTTTGAACAGACCTCGTACATACCAATACACCCTGCTCTGATATTTCAGTGTTCAATATTTGTAGTTCCAAATCCACCCACCCAAAGAAATTGAATTGATGGAAAAATTGTGTCACTTACACAATGAAATAGATAATAAATAAACAATTAATACTAGATAGGAAAGATAACAAAAAAAGTACATTGACGATTTTAATATTTTATTATAGGGAAGGAAAATCGTAGAATATAATCTGTCTGTAGTTTTGTATTTACAAATATTTAATAAACATATTTAAATAGCAAACAATTTTTGTTTAAATTTATATTGACCAAAAATATTTAAGTACATTTTTTAGTTAGTTTAGTTCATGTTACAATTATAAAATAAATGAAAATGGTACAATTTTTATCTCGACGAATATTATTTTTATTAAGTGATTTGGAATCACCTTGTGAGATTCAATTTTCAAAAAATTAGTAATTGTAATAATTTTTAATATAAATAATAATAAATTTGTTTTATTATTTATAATCAAGATTATAAGACTTTGCCTTATGGGGAATCTATTAAAGAACTTGCAAGGATTAAATAAATATTTCAATGTTGAGAATGCGAAATAGTCATAATAATTGTGAATGTTTTAATTATTTTAATTATTTATAGTTTCTATGTACAGGGTGTCCGGAAAGGTCATGTCAAAAATGAAGGGAGGTCAAATTAGAAGTAGTAGGTACTTTATAAAACAAATTCCTATCGGGCTTCGTTGTGGAGTTATTCGCCGTCAAAGAAAGAAGTTTGAAAAACAAATTCCAATTAGGTATGACTTCTAAATCGTTACCACAATAACAATGAAATTTAGACAATTAAAGTAACTCATGGTAATGTTCATTTCGAAGTTTATACTGATATTCAAAATGCTATTATACAGGAGCAGACGAAATTATCCATTTAAATTTATCCATCTTTGACAGCGTTGCCAAATTTGACACTATTCTTCCATAGTTCGAATCCTCTCTCACTTTACTAAAGAAAGGTAAACCGTATATCAGTCGATATATTGTACCGTTTTTGAGAAAATCGGATTTTATCAACAACATACATTTATTGTATCAAAAATGTGATAGGTACTGACATTTTTGTAAAAATTTTGTTAAAACTTGGGTACTAATGAAAAAACCATACTATGAAAAAAACATACTTTTTATCAATTTTTCTCTTTTTTTTTTATTTGATATAATGTATCAGCAAACTTTAAAAGCAATTTTAATTTTTGAAATCTATCATCATCAAGGTCATAATAATTTTTGTTAATAATTTTCTTGGAATTGGCTCTGAATATCAATATCGAATAAGAGTACCTTTCTGTATCTTTTAACATCCCCTTTTAAAAAGTTATTTTACTACGGTCAATGAGATGGATAATTTTTTTTAAATAAACAATTTTCAATTACTTCCAGTATCTCCGCTACTGTGAATGGTAAAAAAAGTATTGTATTACCTACCATGAGTTACTTAAACAGTTTTTCTTAGTGCATCTTTATTCTTTATCACTTTGTAATTTGTTCATTAAACTTTTGAAGGCCCATATAAAAGGTGAGAAAAATATCACCCAGTATATCAATTTGACTAAATCTTTAAGAAAAAATACGTCATAATAGTCCAAATAAATGTGCCAAATTTTAACGCGATCGGTAAAAGCTTTATGAAGTTATTAATTAAATTAGTTTTATTTTTGTCAACTTTGAAAGCCTGTAACTCAAAAACCAAAAGGTTTTTATTTAACTTTTTTTTCGTAGATCGTATTTATTTATCGTCGTGAATATGCAGTCAAACGTTGTCGCTGAAATTTGTGGACACCCTGTATATAATCAAATTTGTGGAGATTTCAATATCATTACCATTGAGACAGCAATAAAAATTTACTAAATATCCCCGTTTTCTGTTTGTAAGAAGCATATTAAATGAATGGCCACTAAAATGCTTTTGAAATCCATTTTGTTTCTGTTATTTTTAATAATTAATAGAGGAAAACTATTCACAGGCTACTTAAAATTAAGGAATGTCAGCAAAATTTCGAAAAATTGACTATAAACTACAGAAAAATGGATTTTAAAAATATAAAATCGTAAAATTCATGTTACAAAATGAATTATTTTTGCAATGGTTCAGATTTTATTTGAAATTTGAAAAAAATATATTTAGAAGTTTTCTTCAATTTCCTTATTTATACAGGGTGAGTCAGAACTAATGTCGGATTAAGGAGTATGTAATAACAAAATGTTTTTTTTTGTATAAACATTTTTCTAAAAATATCCCGTCTCTACGATTTACAGGGTAATAAAGTTAAAAAAGAAAATCAATTAAACTAACTAAATTTAATACATATAATACCTGGATAGTTAATACGTCCTCTAAGCTCTAGGTAACCAGTAGTGGGGATATGGGCAAACATTAATTAAATAAGTAAAAATGATTCACACTTTTAACTAGATTTTTTTATTTTTTCATCGTAGTACGAGGCAATTTTGAGGGAATATGTCAATCTATTTTTTGTTTAAATCAATTCTTTATGTCGTGAAGAGATAATTACGTAGATACTGTCACATACTCTCGAATCCAACTTTAAACATGAGTCATCCTGTATCTTTATTGAAAATATTTGGAGTAGAAAACCTTTAGGGATTAGTACAAAAATCTAAAAATAGATGTCACTATTGTCTTTAATAAATTTTTATTTTTATAAAAAACTACATACCTACAAAATTATTTACAAGTGTATAAGGATATTGTTGAGTTACACTGAAAGAAATGGGCTTATTAAACTGTTTATCGAGAATAATGTGTATAGCGCATATTAAAACTTTTATAACCAATATACAACTTTTATTAAAAAAAAGCAATCATCTCCATACTCATTATTCAATCAGTTTAACTGGAAGGTGCTTAATACACCTTATGCATCTATGAAATAAAGGTTATAATGAATTACTTATACATTATTAGGTGTTATAGACTTTATATTCCAGTTGTATAGTAGGGAAGATTTGTTGTATAAAGACCAGTATCCGAATTTGTATATAACAATTGTATTAACAGAATTATTCGTTCTTATACTGAATATGTTTCCGTTTTTAACGTGTAAAACGCATCTTATAATGGTTAAGTGATCGTCACCTCTCGGTGCATAATCGGTTATGATCGTTGTTAAGTTATATTCATAGTCTTGTAATAATAATCATATGTCAGACCCGAGAGCGAAGTGCGCCGACTCAATAAGAAACCTGGCTATTCCAGCCGCTGATTTAGGGTTCGCCGCACGAGCTCATCCCTTCTAAGATTTCAGTAGCATGCTATGCATGAAGCAGAACGGTACTCAACTATCTTATACAGTCCACTTTTATTGTCCATACATGTTCAATCATTGTCAAAATAAACACACAAAACCACAACGTCTTTATTATCTTTACTCAAGAAGAGAAAATACAACAATCGTAAAATTTCCGACAGTCCGCTGTGCATCGACTTACACACGTCTAGTTTGATGAAAATGGACAGTATATGCACATGTTTTGTGGGATACATGATCATATCGCGTTGTGTGAAATGGAAAATTATTATGTAAGTATCTAACTGTTTTATGGCTTGTAATTGTTTTGTTTTTTCAAATGTAAATCTTGTCTAAATCTTAAAAATTATTATTTTGTAGGTCCTATTAGAAATCGCTGATGTTAAGTTTTACATAAGATGGAGGAACAGAAGGTTAACGGTGACAAAGAAGAGCATGGGTATAAAGTCAATCAACCAGAGGAAATAAAATTATATGGAAAGAAGCTCAACCTTTCTGGGGATGCTTCATTCTTAAGGTGGAAGAGTTATAGTGCAAATTCTCATGTAATACAAGAAAATACGGGTGCATCGTTGCTAAGAAAATAAACTGGACAGTTTTGGGAGCGATTTGTCATCATTTTTAATGCTTAAAAGTATGTTTTATGTATGTTTACATTAGAACCTTAGCTTGTAATTACAGTTATCCAATAAAATTTCTGAAAACTTAATGACATATGTTTTTAACTCATACAGAGTATACAACAGTTTAATACATTTATTATTATAAAACTTATAACCAGTACTAGATGTTCTAATAACGATATGGAACACTTTAATAACAGTTATTGCTATTATTTCGTAAAGGGTATAAAAAACGTTGTATACTAGTTATACAATAATTTAATAAAGAATAAGGTTTATAGTCACTATACAACTGTGCTAGCAATACGCTTATTATATCCAATATTCACCTGTTTAACTGTCACATATAGTATACAATGGTCTTATAATGGTATATAGAATTCTAATAAAGAATAAAACGCATTTCTTTCAGTGTAAGATTTAACAATCCCTTCGAATCATTCATACTTTTATACTTATAGTCTATCATGGGGAAGAAATGTCACAAAAACGTAGTTTACCTTATTTGGCTTCTATAAAGGCCACACTCTTCCTAGGCACGTTCCCGTTCACTTCCACAACCTTCAACCTTTCCTTCTTAATATGCTGAAAGGACTGAGTCTTCTGCAGCGGGGCAGTACCGTTGAAAGTAGAGTTCAAATTGTTCAAATTCACCAAGTTGTTCTTGACCTGTTGTTGAAAGGTGAAATCGAATTGCACAGAGTTCCTCATAGGAGTATTTGGTGGGATATCTGAAATTTCCTTCGCCGCCATCTTCTTGCACGCCTCTTCCTCTCTGGCGATGGTTTCTTTATATTCGCGCACTTCCACAGCAAAACCTGACGCGGTATCCTCCAGGATTTTAGTGAGATACCAGGCTTGTTTCAGGTAGAAGAGCGTTTGGTCTTTGTTGCTGATTCTTAAGCTCGTCTTGGCTATGTCAATGAAGCTGTTGATGAACAGTTGGAGGATGGCTTTGATCTTGTATATATCAAACTGCTTCTCGCACGTCAACTGAAAAACACAGCAAAATGTAGGATCAAAAGATTGCGCGAATAAAGTACTTACCGTCAAATCTATAGAATCTATCGAATCCCTCTTCTCTTCGGGCTTGTCGGGATTCTTATCGAATTTTTTCTTGAGCACTTTCTCTTTGGTCCTCAGTTCCTGAATATGTTTCCATTGCAAATCCGGATCATTGTACTTTTTTCTCCTCAAGTTAGGAGGACCAGTCGACAACAGGTTAGGATTGATGATTTTTATACCTTGACTTTGCGCTACGATCTTGTATAGCTCTTTGTGGTCCAAGGGTAGATAAAACTTACCGCTGGTGTACCGCAAATTCCTCAAGGCTCTCATGAAGTAGACTGCAGGCGATTGAAGAACGTCATGAAAAATCCTTTGCGCGAACTGGAGATACTTTTTAGGAATGTTCTCTAAGAGGTTCTTCTGCTTGATGAAGTAGTCGGGCAGGACACCTTTGGACAAACGGTTGGTGAGATTAGTTATTACTTTTAACAGTTTTGTTCCTAATCTGTGCTCCGGCCAATCCCTGTAGTTAGATTCGCACTCCCAGTACATGTGACATCGTATGTGTTCGGTAAGTAAACCGTGTTGGAGAGATACAGGTTCAATGAAGGTTTTGTGAATGCTGAGGAGGAAGAGGAAGCAGCGAATCTGCGCGTGGGACATTCTAGTTTCTATGTATCTCTCCGCCTTGGGGAAAGCTATCTCCCATTCTATGTTGGCGTCCTGATAGTTTCCTTTCTTCGACCAATAACCCTTTGGAACCAAAACGCAGTTCAAGGACTTTATCTCTTTTAACATATCGTCAGTGGGCCACCTGTATCTGTAACCAGTTCTTCGATCTGTTATAGTCGGTCGTTCTTCTCTCATGATGAACTCGAAAGTCTGTTCGGCTGGCCACTCAATGGCTACTGAGGGTATAACCTAAAAATGAAACAAATTTGAATGAAAAGTTAATAACCAACGCGAAAATTACAAACCTCACAAGGAATTGGATTGTCATCTTCATCTGTTAAATTACAAAATATCTTCCCCGGTATGGAATTAGCTTCGCTGATGGCTAATTCGTCGAATCCTAAGGCTCTTCCTAGAGAATTGGGGAAAAGGGCGTTCTTAAAGTAGTTCATGAACCCCTTGGAGTCAATATACGTCACCGTATCGTAAAAGTCTTCTTCGGAAACTTCTTCTTCCTCTTCGTTTTCTTCATCGCTTTCCGAGAATACTTCTGTCGAGCTTTTTTTCACTTTTCTCGCGGAAAAGCAAGTTCCCGGCAAAGTATCTCGTCTCTCGGGATTGTAGATTATGTCTAAAGGTTTTGGAGTTTTTATATCTGTGATGGTTGTGTAGTCGTAAATATCAGAATCGGTTGAGGCAGTTGATGGACCTGCTGAGCCTGGATGTACTGTTATATACGTTTCTTGTTTGGGCAGTTTATTAGTGTCGATCTGTTTTAATCTTAGAAAACCTAAAAGTAATGAAATTTTGTGGTATTTCTTATTACGTTTTTAATATTTTTTACCTTTCCTTTTAGACTCTTCTGTCCTCACTTGGTAGGCGGGTTTGTCTATGGAGGTGTACTGTGGTATGTCCATAGAATTCACAACTTCTATCGTGTCATTTATCACATATAGTCTTTTAGTGGCCAAGGGTTCTGAAGAATGTTTCTTGGGCCCGTGTAGAGGCCTAAATCGTACATTTTTGTTCACCTTGTCGAAGACTATGTCCGGACTCGTACATTCCATTGTTTCATGCTTCAACAGCCTGCGATTCAGTTCTTTCTCTACGGTGGTGGCGGTGGAGTTGGTTAACTTATATACATCCCTATAAATAACAAAATAATTGGAAAAACTTTGAACGCAAAATTGAAAGATTAGAACAGGTTGGCATTTTATGAAAGAAATCGACTTATTTTTTAATAACTTTGCTAGTTGCATACCTTTTACCATACCATATTTATAAAATTTGCAGTTATCTCCACATCTTAAGTATTGTACGATAAATGTATATTAAAATATCTGTGCGTAATAAAGTTAAAAAATTTCCTGATACTAGCACAATTAAAATGTAAAAAAAAATGTATTCGTTATGCAATAAATTTAGTGGTACTATACATATATTTAATTTTTTTTAGTGCGCAAGTAATATCTACGTTCAGGAACACTAGAAGATTAGAACCAGGTTTATATATTCATCTCATTCATTCATATTTTTGTTTTGAAATCTCATATCACCAAATTTTTTTTATCAAAGGAAATGTTCACTTCTCATACCAAATAATTAATTGTTTTATTTTTCTTCCTTGTTTTTATTCAATTTTTAATATCCACTGAGTCAAATGAGTTTTGTACGTAATGTCAAAAGAATATTTGAATCTTGTCACGTAATCAGAATGTTGGAAGTGTACCCCGTTCACATACCTTTGGAAATTTTCAAAAAATTGCGTGGCCATGAAGATATTATTGAGAAGAAACACTTGAGGGTTTTCTCGAAGGTCCCTCCTGATAATGTTCACGATCTGCTCATCGTACCGATTGATGGACTCCACTCTGATATCATCCGCATAGTTGTAGTCCCGACTCACTCCAGTGTTCACGTTGCTTCTGTTGGTGTTGCCACTTGAACGGGTTTTTTCCTTAGAACCACATCCCCCCATTTTTCAAACGGAAGAACCAGGTCAATCCATCTCGGAGACAACTAGATCGACTGAATGCGCGTAAAGATAACATTATGATTGATTAGGAAAGTTATCTTTGAGATTTCTGATTGTTCTTATCGGAATTCGTCATTTCCATTATGCTCACTTTGCTTGACAAATGTTATCTTGTCGTCTTACATGAAAATTCGATCGGGAGTGGGCATACGAGGGGAGCTCGATATGTAAACGGTTTAGATATAAAATGTAAAACGTAACATACACTTTTTCTACTCATATAGGCGAGAGTAAAGATTTGCTCTCATTTATTTGACGTTTTAAGACGAAAGTGTTATTTTCGTCTGTAGACGTGACACACTATGTATAATAACTACAAAGAAAGTGCTATAGGCAGGAGAGAAATACACAAACAAGCAGGAGGGGAAAATTCAGAAAATGCTTCTCAGAAAACATTCTAAATGTAAGAACATATCTCGGGTTGTCATTAATGTATCATCTGTGCAAGTAGATGAAGTGTGCTTGCCAAAAAGTAAGGGATGAGACAGCACACGTATTTCGATCTGCCAAAATTCTTAAACCAGATCTATCTGGAATAGAAATCCAAGCCATCAAAGAACTGAAAAAGAAATGAGGAAATAACAATTTTCCCGTTCGATAAACTGCAAGCAATTGTCACCCTGAACACAAAAGAGTACATCTATTACAGGACTCAGTTTACAAGAAATCAAGAACAACCTAATTAAAAAAGTTGTAAAAGTGGTGCCGTCTTGGATTGATTCGAGAATCTAACGTTCCCAAGGAACTACAAAGGGAACTTATTTTAAATAACGCAAGAACACTCCAACTTTATTGCCTTTCAAAGGTCCACATTGATACCACTCCCACCAGTAGTGAGTGCAGTTGGATCACCCTCTTGCTAGATGGTACGAGTCACCAAGTAAAAAATCTTGTGGGAAAAAAAGAACACTGCCAGATTTTATCGATAAGGTTAAGGAAATCTAACTAGATTCGGATCATAGTCCTAATAAACAAAGTTAATCACAAAAGTGTCAGTTAAAGAAGATTTAGAAATCTTCAAATCAAAGTCATTCAAATCAAATTCATCAAAGGCTCATAGCAGAGCACAGGAATGAAATATTAGTAGTCTTCAGTTTTATGAACAAATTGAAAGAGCAGCTCTGGGTTTACCCTTATCCCCAGCTCTGGTAAGTGTTTATATGGAAGCCTTCAAGCAGAAATTCCTTGCATCAGCAACTTTAAAGCGGAAGGATTGATTCAGACATATTGATGATACATTTATTATCCTTTTCTAGAAATCCTTGCAAAGAGAAATCTGGATAGCACCCAAACCATAACGTTTACGAAAAACCAATCCACAGGGTAATACAACTGAACGCTGAGCCTTATCACCACCTGCTCAGAAACAAGGTAGGTATGCCACATAAATACAGCGAGCATGCAGCTTCCGCGAACCAAAACACTTGGATAAGGAACTACAGTACTTATGTTGCTGATTTGTTCTTAGAGAAAACGGTTACAGGGACAGGGATATTGAACTATCAGGATGACTCAAAACAAGGAAAAAGGGGGAATACCTGGCAAGGATGTACTGACATAACACCTCAAGGAAGAAAGACTTTCCAAGACCAAGAATGTATACAGCATTCCGTGGAAAAGTCACAGTTGCGGAACATAGAGCAGCAAACTTTATAGACCTAACTAATATCAGAATTCAGATGAGAGAGAAAAAATGTCTTTAGAGGTAGACAATAGAAATTCAGTAGAAAGAAAAAAAGAATCGAAATAATTTTTAAAGAGGTGAGGACCTGGAATTTGGAAACGCCAAAGGCGCAAAAATCAGGAATCAGAACGACGCAGACTAGTGACAACAAGCCATACACCGGAAAGCTATGGATCAGCGCATGCATCCAATTAAGATACCAGCCAGAGGATTTAATCCCCACATTCAAAGTTTCTTTTGAAGAGAGTGGTATGCCTCTCAAAACGTCAAAGAGTTTAAACCGATCGAAAATTCTGAATAGAATGCTATTAAAACAATAATTAATAATTTGCTGTATAGTAATTTATTTTGAATTAAGTTGAACAAAATATATTCCTTAGTGTGACATCACATATTTAGGTAATCCGCAACAAATTGTCATAGTTGAAATTGTATAGATCGAATATGACCATTGTTTACTATTTACATAGATGCTATAGAAATGAGCAATTTCAAATTAACGGTTTAGAAGTATTTAAGAACAGCCAACACGTGTTTCATAAAATAGATACAGTAATGTACTTAAAACTTACAAAAAACCTTAGAAGAATATTCCTAAATTTAAATAAAGTAAAAATTTAACATTAGCCGTTATTCCTAATGCGCATGCTCGGGAAGAATAGCCTCATACGCAGGCGGGATCTTGTTGATATATCATCGCTGTCATCATTAACGTATTTTCCCTTTTTTTTGTGTAATCTTGGCATTTTCTAGTTCTACCAAGTATTTTTTATTGTTTTTCTTGGTGCTCTGCTGTGTCAGTCTGTTTATCGAGTGTATTTTCTTCAAGTGGTTTATTATAGACGTACTAAGAGTACGGACTAAACTCTTCTTGAATTATCTTGAATTGAAATTATCTCTATCTTTATCGCTCAGTAACATTGATTAATTTTAATTTATTGGTGACCATAAAAGTCAATATAGTTCTATAAATTTAAAAATATAAATTCTATAATTCTTTTAGTTTGTCACTTGGGGTTTGAAACTTCTTAAATATGTCTAATATTGATCATGACAAAGAAGATATTTTTCTTGGCACTTATGTCCAAAGTACATAAGGTCGAAAATCGATCTAGCAAAAATACCTAGAAATTCTTCATGACAATGAGGTTGCCTATTATTTGGCGTATGTGACGTCACTACTAAAAGGGTCTATTAATATTTCCTACTGAAAATGAAATGTTTTTTGTTCGCTACTGACGAAAAAAATAGAGTTTTTTCTGTTATTGCCAAATATATCTACTGTTTCCATGCCGCTTTGTGTCATAATGGCGAAAAGTGAAATTTTTACCACTGATTAGTTGCCAGGCTATTATGAGAGGGTTTCTTAAAAAAACGAATTTAATAAAACAATCTTTATTAAAACAGAATTATATATATATTACAATCATAACAAAAAATATTTTCCTTAAAATGAAATGCGGTAGTCAGTATCGAATGTCCTTAGCTTTCAAACGAGAAAAATAAATAAGTAAATACTCATCTGTCGCACCTAATAGTTATCTGGATTCATTTTAATGTAATCATATCACTACTACAAACTATACGTCAAGAAATAGAGTCCATATTGTACAAATCACACTTTACAAATATATTACATTTATAATACAGTCACACATTTATACTATAAGGAATAGATACCTATATAGTATGTACTGTCCAGTTTCGTCATTCCTTTCTAAAGCAACACTTGTTTGGCACAAAACTACATTCTAAAACTCAATCTTTCAAGTAGTGTCCGTAGAGGTAATACTTTCCCGAATCCAGTTCACATTCGATGCGATCTTGTCGTACATCCTCGGCCTTTCGGTTCCCTTTTTGGAACAAGCTATCCGCCAGTTCGTTATGCCGACCAGTGTCCACTTGCCGCTTTTTTCTTGGCACATCATCGAGCTTCCCGCGAACTCTTCTTCCTAAAAATGTTACACACATTTGTATGTCTTGATTTGGTCGATATTTGAATGCTACTCACGTTACAGTCATTTTGTCCATAAATGGTCTCGGTACAAAGACTGTTCACGGTGGAAATGCTTATATTTTCGCACTTTTCCATCTCCATAACCTTCACCTGCACCCTCTGTAACTGCTCCCTGTTCCTCGCCCATCCCAGAGTGTTGCATTGGCTCTCCTTTGGGTTGATCAACATGTTCTGCTTCGGAAGGCAAATGGGTCTCACGAAGTCGTTCAGGGTGGCTGGCTGGTCCAGTTTTACCAAGGCTATGGTGCTGCCTTCTACTGGGGATTTTACCATACCCACGATCCTCCTGTCCTGCTCCCATGGGGTTAAACTGAAAGAGATAATGGAAATCATAGTGTGATGATGGTAGTTAATCCCTAACCTACTTGTTTTGTACTGCAGAATGATCATTACTGATCTATGTGGCGTTTATAGTGTATAAAATCCTGATGATAAATAGAGTAAAAATCATATAATATTATATTGCACACATGATATCATAAGTAAGGAGCATCGGCTTCTTGCGCCTGCGGGAATTACATATACAAAGCACGGAGTCGCGCGGTGGTCGTATTGCTCTTACCACGCATATTCCTGGGAAACTATGAACGCCGCATCCTGTTTCTACCTAAATTATTTACCTCGATAGACGGATAGATCCAAATTTAGCAGTCCACTCGGCTTTGGGTTGCCCTTGGAAACAGGATGTGGTCGTAGCCACCCATTCTGGAGAAATCAAGGTACCGTCACAGATGTGGACATCCTCCTTGAACAGGGCTACGTGCCAAGGCCAATCTCCGTGGACCGCCATCTTGGAAAGAGTGTCAAATCCAGACGGTCCATGAGTACTTTGAATGCCACAATCTGAATAGAATTAAATAAAAAGAATATTGGATTTATTTTGACCTATTTTTGGAAAATTCTAGTCTTACATACCTAAATCTGAACATGACACCTTTAGCACTTGTTTTGAAGGACATAGCGCCCGTATGAAGTTGATTTCTGGAGCGGTAGGATCCTTCATCTTCACGTACGAAACGTTGCTCTCCGTATCGATTTCTACACCGACTGACAGAACTTTCCTAGAAAAGAGCAATGCCATTAATGGTACTGAAACCACTTAGTGCTTGTATCAACTTACTGGTAGGTCAAAGTTTTACACAACGACGACGCAACAGAATGTAGCACTGCAGCCGTCTGATTGACAGGCAAACTCTGGTTGATATTCTCTGTGCATAGCTTCCCGACTTCACCTTTTTCATTGAAGACGACGTATCCTTCGGAACTGTACTTCGCCAGGTGTGGCGTCACGACCTCCATTTTCTTCATGCTTGCCACGCTTTGGGAGAGACTCACTACGATAAAAAAAAACGATTTCTTTTAGATTAAAACAAGGTGGAAACCATACTACGATAAAAAAAACGATTTCTTTTAGAATAAAACAAGGTGGAAACCATTCATTCTCATAACAAATTCTGATTCTTTTCTTCTTTCTGATTCTTTCTGACAAGAAGGAAGAATTTTCAAAAATTATGTTTACTTTTTAATTATTGATGGTAAGAAGGCTTTTTCAATGAAATGACTTTCAGAATCACTGCTCTAAAGTATCTAGTTGACAAAGAAAAGCTATTTCAATAGGAAATTTGCTTGAAATTTTAGTTCAATATAAAAATTGGTAATAGATTTAAAGTAATGCAAAGACTATATGGAAAGTGAAAGTGTAACAAAATGATGTATCATTGGTTGGGACGTCACACCATTCTATCGACGATATTAACCTACGTCCATAGATTTGATTACGGGTATCATTCCCTCTATCCATCGAGTCTAAATCATATGTCTTAGCACTGAATTTGTTTCAACTGTTCTAGATTCTTATACGTCCTTATATGTTATTTGAAATGAAATTTAAATAAAACGAAAGGCTAGTTTCATTTCACTTCACATCTTGATGGGTCTTTAACCTTTCTCCATATTTTTCACTACTGATGCCAGATTCGGGAATTTTTCCCTAATTCTAGGTGGAAAATATTCAAAATTTGTAAAACTAGGGTAATCGGGAAATTTATATGATATCTAGGGATTTTATGCCTTTTTTTAATTTATACATACATGCACTTGTTCCATATATTTGAAGCTACCTGATTAAAGAATTGCAACATTGTTTATCATGCAGTATTCTTGATTCGCTCTTTTATGACTACCCTGATTTAATGAATTTCCCACTAACACTCTCACGCGATTCCACATTTAAAAAACACTGAAATAATAATAAAATTTGAAAAGAAAGTTGCACGCTTATGACATGAAAAGAAACGCCTAAGCTGGAAACTGACAAATCGAAAATGTAATTATGCAACGCTGATCGTATCTTTTTGTGATAACAGAACGTACCAAGGCTGAATATATTATCAACACATTATGCCAAATGAACGCTACATTACAGTGAAAATAAAAAAAATATATCCGATTAAGAACTTGCAAAAATTGTGGTTTGATTTATTTATGAGACTTTTTGCTTACTATTTTGCATCTTTGCATTGTAATAATACGAGTTCTAATTTTTTCTGCAGCTTCGGTAATAAATGAAACATTACTAGTGTAAAATATGTATTAAAATTAATTAGACGTTGGATGCAAATATTTAATAGATTCTCTTATGTGGATGTATCGGAGAATGAGCTTCGCATAGTGAAAAACTGTATTACTAAAGATGGAAAAACAGCAGACTATATGGTTTAAGTGCAACTTCAGAAAGCATATGCTTAAAAGTAAGCAGCGTTTGTTCTGTGTAGCAAACCAGGCTTTTGAAGACGATATCGAGTATAATGAAGCATATAATATAAAAATAATGAACAAAGTAATTTTATTTTAGTATTCGAAATCATATCATTGTATTTTTGAAAAATGTGTTATTCCGGATAAATCATAAGACATGCATGGACGTATGTGGTCCGCTTAAGCATTCCGCGTCTAATTAAATGCCTTTTTATGATCCCGACATCATTCTTGGAAGCCGTCGAGCTCGAAACTCTACTTGTCAGACAAAAGACAATAGGATCAACTTACGGCACGCTCTCTCGTCACTCCCATCCGGACAATCAAGGCGGCCATCGCACCTACCGGATCTAGGGATGCACGCGCGGCCAATGCCACAATGCAGTTGGTTTTTGGGGCAGTAGGTGCAGGTTTTCTCGTCGGAGATGTCTTGACAGTCGACAACTCCGTCGCAGATCCGCGGGGACAGGGCTCGAGATTGCAGCTCGTCTACGCAGCCTGAAATTGAATGTATTAGTCACTTTCTGAGTTGAACTGTAGATATCTGGACTTATAACAACTTAAAAAGGCATTAGTTGTAACATACAAATAAGGGTATAAAAACATTAACTGCTGGTATAGTTGTTACGATGTCAATTGGAACCTGTAAATCTTAAAGCACAGGACTGTATGCTTCTCCTGAAATTTCTTCGTACGCTTTGACCATGATGTGTCTCGTAATTTATACTCGAATAGCAATTCGGCGAGTCCGGTATTGGTAAACTAGTTCGCCTGATGTGGAATTGACGGCGGCGCGCTGGTCATCAAAGCAAACCTGTATTGGTCCACTAGGTCGTAAATAATTTTTGTATGGTACACGGGTTCACTTAGCTTTGCCGCTTTGCCGCTTTGCCAGTGCAGTGCAGAGCATTGCTTGGCGGGGTATGTTTTTCGTATAATACGTATTATTATTTATTAGTTGATATTATTATTCGTTCATATCGTAACCAATAAAGGGTAATAGTCCTTAAAATAAATGTTATATGTAATTATCTAGTAATTTAGCGTGGCTCTCTGGAGACTCTTTGAAGCGGAGGATAAAGAAATAACTCGGGAAAATTCCCAAATAGTGGAACCGGTAGAAAGTATCGAAACAAACTCAGAGTTTAAAAACAAAGATTTACACGTAAAAAGTCAACGTATTATATTAAAAATATTAGAATGTTTGAAATTTTAAAATAGTGAATAATGTGATAAAAAAGTTAGGAAACGTATTAACGAACTAACTAAGATATCAAAAGCGACAATTTATCGCGTAATTAAAGAAGAATTGGTCACGCTACAAAGAGGAAACGGAAAAATATAAAATTAAAGAAAATTTACGATTTTACCAGATATAATGCGGCGCACAATTTATAATTATGTATAAAGAAATAAAGTTCTTACTTTAAACATGATTCGAGATAAATTAAGCGATTATCCTGATTATAATTATAAATCTTTAGATATTTTACGACATGCTTTATTACAATGCGATTTTAAACAAAAAAATTTGACAATCGTATGGTAACTATATGGTAATATAGCTCGGAATATAGTAAATTTAGACGAGACAGGGCTAAATTTTTTTGGACGTCTATGGATTCCGTAGAATTTATGAGTTAAATGTTTTTATGCAGTTCCAATTGAAATCGTAACAACTATATGTTCAGAATCTGAAATCAGGAAGTTTCGATGATGTAACTGAGACAATTGAACATCTTTTATAGTAAATAGAATGATATTGACTGTAACATCAGACCGTTACAGTGTACAAACAAAAAATAAAAACAAAGCGTTGTGCGTCCATTCATATTATGTGACGCACGGAATAAGGTTATTAAAACCGCTAAAATTATTTTCATTAACCGTAATATCGGCAGTTTTCAAAATCTTTTACAATCGAAGAAATCAGAGACAGTACACGCACGATTGGTCAACTTTTTCTTAAAAAAAATCTTTACTACAATGTAATTTATAATATGGCTTTCATTTTCATTAAAGTAACCTAAACTATAAAAATCTGATTTGACATAATTATAAATATTTTCGTTCACCTTTAGATACATGATATACATATTTAGGAAATATTACAAGTTTAAGTTAGAGGCTTTTTAGGTGGTGGAATATTTATTTGACTGTATATGATTTTGCCCTATCCTGAAACAGGCCATTATTCAATTTGCCGCCATTTGTGTTTTTTTGTACTAGAATGGTTTTGGTTTTTTGACAGCTGTTAAGTAGAAACATGGCGGTTAATAAATATGGAGAAGTGTAGGATTGAACAACGCGTATTTATTGTTAAAAATTATTTTAGATTTGGTGAGAGTTATGCAGAAGTTGAAAGAAAATATCGCACAAAATACGGAAAAACAAATTGTCCAACAAACAACACCATTCGAAATATTGTGAATAATTTTGAAGGGACATACTAATGATAGTATCAGTGCAGAACCAAACACATCAATTCGTCATCGTTCACAGCAACTAGACATTAACCAAACCAGTTTATTCAATATTTTGCATTAGGATCTTCATTTAAAGGGTTATAAAATACAGTTAACACAAGAATGATTGTCAACTGATCATGGATTGCATCGTACATTTATAAATTGGGTTCTTGCAGTGAAAGAAGATTAATTATAATTTTTAATGATCAAGCTCAATTTGAAATTGGTGGATACTTAAACAAACAAAGTTGTCATATCTGGGGTGAAGAAACCCCACGAGTAATATTTGAACAACTAATGCATTAATAAAAAGTGACTGTTTGCTGTGGTTTTTGGTCTGGTGGAGTAATTCGAAAATGAAGCTGGAAACGTTGTTACTGTGAATGGTGCTCGATATCGAACGATGATTAATAACTTTTTATGGGATGAATTGGAGCGTATTAATGTGCACTGTGCAGATTATATGGTTTCAACAGGACGGTGCAACATGTCATAAATAACGGAAACAATTGATCTTTTAGAAATGTGGTAATCGAATCATTTCTCTAAGAAGAGAAGTTAATTGGCCACCAAGATCATGTGATCTAGACTTCTTATGGGTTTTTTTGAAAAGCAAAGTCTATACTGACAATCCTCAAACCATTCAACATCTGAGGGAAAACATAATTGAGCAAATCACTCAAATTGAACCACTATTATGTGAATACGCAAAGGAAAATTTTGCTAAAAGATTGAAGGCTTGTAGAGCAACAAGAGATGATCACATTTCTGACAATTTTTTCCATTATTAACCGCAACATGTCTACTTTAATATATATTCAATAAAGATATATATATAAAGATAGTTATTTCGAATAAATTATGTTTTATTTTTAAAATTAAAAAAAAAATTGAATAGGTACCCCTTATTAGATCTACTTAAATATCTCTTAAAATTTTTGACGTTGATTGATGACTGGTGTAATAACTTAATTAATTATCGACAAATAATTTCTGAATTTATACACAAATCTCTCGACCACTAAGAATTCAGAATTTCGACGTCACTTAATAATATTTCGTAACTTTTTGCGAATTGGATAATTTTGGGGTTACTTTCAGTTTAGTCAGGTGGTAAACTTATTTCAAATTTCAAATGAAAAATTCTTCAAATCGCCGACCGAAATTAAATAGATTTTACCAATTTTCTGGTTCATAGAAACGGTAGGTATCTCCCAACATTTCGATCACTGGTCGACAGATTTATACCCGCGAATTTTTCCCTAGTTAGTAAAGCTATTGCCCCTAGTTTCACCAATCTACATCAAACATTTTAAGAGATATTTAAATAAATGTGATTTTTTAAATTTCAACACACTATATCTCGAAAAGAAGCGTTCTACGACCTATATTTATTTCAACTTTTTTTCTACACCTTGTATAATCTATACAAGGTGTCCCGAATTAGGGGGCAATATTTCAACAGGGTGTTCTATGTCGAAAAAGATTACTTTTTCTTTATATAAACGTAGGTCCAACAATTCTTCATAAGGAAGTTATAGCCACTTAAAGGGGCCACTTTGATGATGTTTTTTTCTAAATAACTCCAAAACAAGTTGAGATAAATTTATGAAATATGGTAAATTGCTTAACTCTGACTTGCCCAGTCCTTTACTGACACGAAATTTACAAATTTTCATCACATACGTTCCAACACTAGGGGGAGGGGGGTAAAATTTACAAGAACTTTTTTATGCTTTGACTTTTTTGACATTTTACTGAAAAGTATGAAATTTCAGAGTTTTTTAATAAGAAAAGGTACTCTTGGTCCATATTGGTGGAATGTTCCATTTTTGTGTAAAATCCGTTTAAAAATAATGTTACATGTGATAATCACCGGGAATCGAAATTGTCAATATTTTCTATCATAGCGGGTTGTGAAGAACAAAAACGCGTTTGGCATCCTAAAGTAATCTAGAGGATTTAGGTCTAGAGATCAAGGTGGCCATGAAATGGAGCCACCCCTATACCTATCCACCTGCTAAAGTTAAATTTTTGCTTTATTTAAATTTAGGAATATTCTTTTATATCGTTTTTTGTAAGTTTTAAGCACATGGTAGTATACAGCGTGGTAAAAAAGTTCTGCATAAAATTCATATTTTCGTTAAACAATTTTTTTTTCGAAAAACGGTGAGACCCGTCGAGTTTTATTTGATTCAGGGCACCTTGTTAAGTGAAAAAAATTTTTTTTCGATAATCCACTTACGGCAGCAATGACATAATTTTTTTTTAAATGACAACGCATTTTTTTTTNAGTCCTTTACTGACACGAAATTTACAAATTTTCATCACATACGTTCCAACACTAGGGGGAGGGGGGTAAAATTTACAAGAACTTTTTTATGCTTTGACTTTTTTGACATTTTACTGAAAAGTATGAAATTTTATGAGTTTTCTAGTAAAAAAAGGTACTCTTGGTCCATATTGGTAGAATGTTCCATTTTTGTGTAAAATCCGTTTAAAAATAATGTTACATGTGATAATCACCGGGAATCGAAATTGTCAATATTTTCTATCATAGCGGGTTGTGAAGAACAAAAACGCGTTTGGCATCCTAAAGTAATCTAGAGGATTTAGGTCTAGAGATCAAGGTGGCCATGAAATGGAGCCACCCCTATACCTATCCACCTGCTAAAGTTAAATTTTTGCTTTATTTAAATTTAGGAATATTCTTTTATATCGTTTTTTGTAAGTTTTAAGCACATGGTAGTATACAGCGTGGTAAAAAAGTTCTGCATAAAATTCATATTTTCGTTAAACAATTTTTTTTTCGAAAAACGGTGAGACCCGTCGAGTTTTATTTGATTCAGGGCACCTTGTTAAGTGAAAAAAATTTTTTTTCGATAATCCACTTACGGCAGCAATGACATAATTTTTTTTTAAATGACAACGCATTTTTTTTNTTTACTCGTTTGAAATGTAATTTTGTCAACTTTGTTCTTTTCGGAGCCATTAATAGTGTAAGTAGACAATTATCACTTATAAGAACTTAAGGTGCATTTTTCTAAAAAAAATTGTTATGTAAGACATCGAAATTTTCACACCGTTGTTTAGATAATTATCACTGTCATCAATTTCGAACGAAAAAAATATGCGTTGTCATTTAAAAAAAAAAATTCTGTCATCGCTGCCGTAAGTGGATTATCGAAAAAAAAATTTTCCGCATAACAAGGTGCCCTGGATCAAATAAAAATCGACGGGTCTCACCGTTTTTCGAAAAAAAATTGTTTAATGAAAATATGAATTTTATGCAGAATTTTTTTACCACTCTGTATATTAGTGTATATGTTTTACGAAACACGTGTTGGTTCTTAAATACATACTTGCAAATCCTTGTAAAAATAAATTAATTTGAAGTTGTTCATTTTTGTAGTATCTATGCCAATAGTACACAAGAGTCATATTCGGTCTGTACAATTTCAACTATGACAATTTGTTGTCTAAATCTGTAACGTTACACTAAAAGAGACTATTGTCTTCAATTTCTTTCTTAGAATGCACCGTTTTTGAGGAAAAAAATAAAACATATTTTATTGTAGGTTCTGTTAATCTTGTATTTAAGGATGCAAGTAGAAATATTTAGATCACCCCAAAAAATGCACGCTTATCCCCGTCAATGTATTTAAAATTAAAAAAAAATTAAATTTAAACACTCTGTACCTCGGAAACAAAGAACATTTCGACCTACGTTTATATGAACTTCTTTTCATAAAATAACTTCGGCAACCGCCCCCTAAAATATTACGCACTTATTTTTAAACATCCTGTATATCAAAAACGATTATTCTGTGCCTTTATGTAGTTGTTTAAGGATTACAGTTAGGATTATTAACATACCTACACGTGACACTAGCGGTGGTCGAAATTAAAAACCGGTTGACTTTGAAATAAAGTAATTTTAATTGCTTTCAAAAGTGTAATAAATTACAACTATTTGTATAAATTTAATTTAAACACCTCTCGAGCAAAGAAGAGGTGACCTTGAATTTTCTCAGTGGACAAGTTGAGAAAAACAGTTGCAGCTTTGCGGCGCCTTTAGTAGAACATAAATAAAAATGTTTTCTGTCGTCCCTGGTATATTTACTATATGATATTTTTTATCTTATCGTATTTCTAATTCCGGGAAAAAATTGTAGGTATACAATTTATTTTTATCGAAAACCGTGTAATGTTAATTAACGTATTTATTCAACTTCGGCTAAGTACAGGTAGAAAGACCTGCCGAATGCGATATGACACATTATAAAATTATATTTTTTCTCTTAAGTGTTTTTTTTGTCCGCATAATATTTACTGCATTCCGCAAAATAGCGGTCACCTGATGGAACGGTAAACTGCAAGTAATCTCCTTCAACTGTTACATAATCAAATGTCAACGGATAATATAGGATTCGTTACGAATTGTTCTGCATTTTTTAAATAAATTAATTCCATACCGATAAACACTTGCTGCCTGCCATATTATCGTTATTAATTTATTACTGGCAGCAATTACGATTATTACAGTAATTTAAGTGTGATAATAACGGTGTTACTACCATTAACATAACTCTAAAGGTTACCAGTTTTTTACAAGGTGAATGTTAGTCTCGAAATACTCGTATGTGTATATAGAGTGAACCGTATGTCGCAAAACGTACTACATTAATAAACATGGAGAACTATGAAAGTTTTCTTGGTGAAATTTTAATCAATTGGGTCGATTTATGGAAGTACGGCCCTGCAAAGTTCTAAAAGAAATTTTTAAATTTCCTACAGGTGCAGTGCAAATAACTTGCATAATTTAGTGATACTACAGAAAAAATAAAATATTCGTAAATACAGGGTGGTCCAGATTTGAATAGACAAACTTCGGGAAAGTACTAAACAACAAAAATTAACATCACTTTGCTCTATGAACATAGGTGCAGAAAGCCACCGTTTATGAGATACAGGGCGTTGAAATTAACAAAAATAAAATAATTTTTTTAAATATCTGGAAAACCGCATCATAATATGTCTCATAACTTGTAAACCATTCACTTTTCGACAAAAATAAAAGTGTTTTTTCATCCGCAATGTTTCAGACCGTTGTAATATGTATTCATATTACCAATTAATTCAGTGGCATAAAAGTTTTACTTTAAATAGAGAAACGATATCATTGTTTGTCCGCCACTGGTTTTTGAATTTGGACTGTGTGCATACAGAACTAGGAGAAATATTTGAAAAAAAGTTTGTACCAAATTTGGATAAATTTGATGAAGCGATTTTAAAAAAAAATTGTTTTACTTTTGTTAATTTCAACGCCCTGTATCTCACAAATGGTGGCTTTCTGCGCCTATGTTCATAGAGCAAAGTGATGTTAATTTTTGTTGTTTAGTAGTTTCCCGAAGTTTGTGTCTTGAAATCTGGACCACCCTGTATAGTAGCGTAAATATAGAGGCGGATGCCATTTTACAAATAAAAAATTATAAACCGGGGGTTTTTAGTCACCGTGTACAATTTTTCGAATTATAACAACTTATAAAAATAAAACCTTATGTAAGTTTATTGTAAGAGGTACGGTTTTTGAAATATCCGCAATTTTCGATGACAAATTGTTTCAAATAAGTGACGGGAAACCATATTTTCATCTAAACCCAGGTTAAAAAAACATAAATACTTCTGCTTTCGATGATTTAGCCGATATGCAGTTTGTGTTTGAGTAAAGCTAAGGGATGAAAACGAAATACTTGAAACAATTTGTCATCTAATATTCAGAGCTTGCAGTTTATACAGGGTGATTAACTTTTTATGATTAGGCCATTAACCATCGATAGATCTCATCAAAATAATGTCATTTTGAAGTATACACTTTCTCTTCCAAAGGCTTCCTTTTAGAGATGTAAGATCTTGAAAAAAAAATATATTTTTTTTTGGTTTTTATTTATTTTTTCTTAAGCTATGAAAGCCATTTGTCTTATAATTAGTATGAAGTGTATAAGCTCTATCGATTTTACAAATTATTGTGAAAATTGATCAATCATAGGCGTCCGTAAGGGGCTCTGATTTTTAATATAATTTCTGCGCCACTGGAAAATTTTCAAAATTAATATATTTTTTTATATTGCTGTTTATTTTACAGCAAAAAGGTCTCTTAGTATTTTTAAATGAAATGCTTGGTTTTTGAGAAAAATGGCTTCTTATGGACTCATTACATGTGAAATGGTTATGTTTTTCAAACAAAGTAATACAGCATAAAATATTTAATATTGAGAAACAAACAGAAATAACATTTAATAATGCAACGTAAAATCAATGACTGAGGAAATATGTCAAAATACGTATAAACAATTGTTATTCTAAGAATCACCTTCAAGGAGCATGAGATTTTTTTCAAAAATCTGTGCCACCTACATCCGTTTCTATAAGTAATAAAATAAAAAAATACTTTTAGATGTCACTTTAACATATTATTAACACATAACTGATATATTCTGGACCCCTTCTTAATCACGAATTTAAATAGTGTCGTGTATACATACTTCATTCAATCATTACCCTGTTATCTAATTGTAATGAATCCATAAGAAGTCATTTTTCTCAAAAACGAAGAATTTCATTTAAAAATAGTAATAGACCTTTTTGCTGTAGAATAAACCGCAATGTAAAAAAATAAATTCATTTTGAAAAATTTCCAGTGCCGTAGAAATTATATTAAAAATAGGGGTTATCACAGCCTCTTACCGACGCCTATGATTGTTCTATTTTCACAATAATTTATAAAATGGATAGAGCTTTTCATTCGTACACTTCACTAAATATAAAACAAATAGCTTTCATAGTTTAAGAAAAATTAAATAAAAACCAAAAAAATAATGTATTTTCAAGAGCTTGTATCTCCAAAAAGAAGCCTTTGGAAGAAAAAGTGTATATATACTTCAAAACGACATTATTTTGATGAGATCTATTAATGGTTAAAGTCATAATCATAAAATGTGTATCACCCTGTATTGTGCACTAACATCTTGTTTTTCTGTAGAGATACCGAAAATTGTAATTATCTTGAAAACCATACCCCCTACTTAGCATTTATGAGATATTTTAATTGAAAAACTTCTATTTACAATAATAATAATTTTATTTTTTCAGTAATATCGTGAAATTATATCCTGAATTGACTATTACACGTAGGTATAAGTTTTAAGTCTCAAACTGGTATGAAATTATTAAGAAATTTCAAATTTTAATTTAAATTTTGTACGGCCACAAATAAATAAAATTAAAAAAAATAATTTAAAAACCAGCTTTTATTAAAATACACTAAAAAGAAAAAAATAAACCAATGAGTCCATAAAACCCATAATATTGTTGTTTTGTTTTTAAAATATTTTTTTTTTTTACTTTTCATTTATTTACACCTTTTTAGTTAGGGAAATATTTCTCAATCTACCCATTTCTGCTACTAATCGTTGAGGAGTGCCCACATGAGGATATCCTGGCTGCAGCATCAGTTATTTCTATCATTTTAGTGTATTGTCATTAGAACTGAATAAGCATGCAAAATTTCAAGGTGGTAAGTTTAGAGGAAGTGGTTCAAATTTGGCTTGCAAGATTTGCACCAAACATACAAACATACATGTGAAGTTAAATAAGAGCTTGTAAAAGAGTTGATAAATTTACCACGCTTATTACCGTAGTATGCTTTGTAACATACGACCATCCTTATATCTAATAAGGATAATTTGTGCCAAATAAAAGCTAAACATTATGCAAAATTATATATACGTATGTGACAGTAGGATCGTATTCGATGCAAGGAAAATCGTGTCATCATTTTTAGGACGCGTAAGATGAAACATTTCAAAAAAATAAAATTGAATGTAAAATCTGAAACGCCGCATCACACTCATTGTGTTCTGGTAGTAGGTGTAGTCGCCCAGGTGCATCGAGTGTACGAAATGGTCGGTTATACGTTAAATACTAACCTGGCGAGCTGGGTCGTAAATCAGAGACCGCTTCCAAAAAACAAGTAAACAACAGTGGCGCGTACAGAGGTAAAATGTAGTACATATGTGGAATTTAAAAAACAAATTGGATTTATAATAAATTGCATTTAAAACAAATAGTTTATGAGAATAAAGGAATTTTTGTAGGAACAGGGGTACCAGACGTGAACTGATCCCTTCATCCTTTCATAATGCATAAAGAAATTATTCAATTTTTAAACCCCTTAAAACCGTACTGCACTGGATTCTTTGACAGGCATTGGTTTATTACTTTGCATCGAATATGATCTTACTATTATTATTGTCTTTCGCCAAATTCATACAATGTAATATCGAGAATTACACAAGGTTTCAATCTGAACTCATTACTATTCTATTTTAGAAATTTAACTCATCTTAATCCACCGATGAACTCATTCATTCAAGATTTCGTTTTATGCTTTGCATTATATTGAAACATTATTTAGTCCTTACTCTCAAATTCGTTCTCGGATTTAAAATTCTGCTCCTTACGCCGTTTTTATTACTTACTGAAAGATAATGAGTCAAATATTACCTGGTTTGGTCAAACACATCCCTTCAACCCCGTACTCAGGAAATCTGTTGCAGTCCAGCAAATCCTTGAACCTTCCTGTCAATCTGCTGCCACACCCTGCTATAAAATCTCTACAAAAACTGCGACACGGCAGGATAATTTCATCCTCTTCCTCGCCTTTTCTACATGACGGCTGCAACACTTGGCAGACGAATTCGTAAGCATGCCTGTAGCATTCCGCATCTACCTACAGAACAATCGGGATTAAAATAGCTCCTTGCGGAACCCCGTATTACTTACCAGTTCTCTGAATGTGATAACGTCTTCACTGACGTCTTTGAGGGTCTTGTGCTTTAAAATATTAGGGTAAGTCGTCAGGTTGTAGGGTAACTTTCGACAGTACTCAAGTTGCAAGGGGTGGCACTTCCTGGGCGGTGGAGGGGTTTGGGTGACTATCTGAGAGAAGGTGGTGGTTGGTGGCGTGGTACTGGTTACCTGAGGTAAGACGTTGCTGGGATGCACTTCCAGGCTCTTGGTGTCTATGGTGAGATTCTTGAAGAACAGGGACTCCTCTACTGATATTTCGTTGGACAGAATTGCCTCTAGGTCCTTGGCCTGGATGCTTACGTAGGCGGGGTCTATGTGGATGTTGAAGTGGACTATCAAATCTTCGTTTTCGGTTCTAGAAAGAAAGAGACTGATAAAAGTCAAAGCACCTTATTTGGTACAGGGTCATCATCAATGCTAAAGTTGGCACTTCGTTCACTTTGAAGAAAATATTATTCATTTACAAATTTTTCACTAGCAACTTACTTGTGTTATTAAAAAAAAGTAAAATAATTGAGCATCGTTTCCCAGATATGTACAGGGTTAGTCACTATAATCTGACAACTTATTGTGAGTTTGTTATTGAAATTACAAAAAAGTTTTTAATACAAAGGTTTGAACTTTTTTTTATGAATTTTTATAATACAGTGTTAGAAAAAACAATTGAATATGGAAATCACTAAATTAAAGAACATATATTTTTAATGGAACACCCTATATATTAGTGCAGTGCTGTGGCTATGGACGAGGCACGCGGAACAAACAAATGACTTTGACAGAAGTTTATTTATCATCATTAATTTATTTGCTATAACAAATTATTTTAACAAAGGAATAATGTTTAAATGAGAACAAAAAATTTGTAGTTGTCCGTTTATTTTATGATAATAATAAAAATCTTTCTTAACTTTAACAGAATTTTAATACCTAATTAATAAAAACCAACTAAAACACAAATGGTCACAGATGCTCAATGTAACCGCCATTATTATTGATGCACTTCGTATAATCCTCATTAATTTTCAAAACTGCATTTAGTATGAAATGGGAATTAAATTCACTTAAATTTTGTATACATTGATCAACTTAGTTGTCTACTGCGTCTTAGTTCATCTAAGTTTACACTAGTTTCCTTATAAACCTCGTTCTTTTAAGTAACCCCACTCTATACAAGAATGTAAGATCTGGGCTATTCGAAGACCATTGAATATTTTCTCCAGTAACAATCCACAACTCAAACCTATTACTTAAATAATTTCGTACTGCACTGGTTTTATGCAGAGGCGCTCCGTCTTGGTGTCGAATTAAATTGGTATAGTCGAACTGCGCCAGGTGTTCCAATTTGTTTTCTGTTTGATTTTCAAGAAAATCTTTCTCCAGTCAAATCATCTTTATAAAATAATGGGCCAATGATTTTATTTCTCAATATACCGCACCAAACATTGAACGATGTGTATCCTTGACTTGGAATTTCCCTATTACAGTGAGGATTTTTATTTTCCCAGGTATGAGTATTTTTTCTATTATAAATGTCAGTTGTTGTAAAAGTCGCCTTATCAGTCCATACAATCGCTGAATTTTTTGATTTTGGGTAAATTTTTGGACTGGCATAGTTTTATAGGGACGGATAGGTTTATGTAACGTTCTTATAATTTTAGTTTGGCTTATTTCTAACTGTTTTGACGCATTTACTGTGGACTCTTGTGGCCTTTCTACAATAATTTAATATTTGAATTTACCATGATAAACCTCTAATGAATATTTGCTTACCTTGAAAATATAGTAATATAGTTAGCTCTAATTTTTCATTTGGAATAATTCTTCGTTTCTGTCTTCCAAGAGATTTTGTTTCTCTAAAGCGTCGCTCAATGTCGTAAAATGCAGCTCGAGATGGAATTGGAAACCCGGGATGCAAACGAGCATACTCAGCGCGCGCTGTATTCACATTATCACTATTCTTATAAAATAAACGGATACCATTATTTCTTTGTTAAAATAGTTTGTTATAGGAAATAAATTAATAAATAAATAAATTACTGTCAAAGTCATTTGCTTGTTCCGCGTGCCTCGTCCACAGCCACTGCGATCCGTCAGACACAAATTTCCCTCCTATTTTTTTCAAAAATAGTTTTAAACTGAAATATGTCGAAAAGTCCTGAATCAAACAGTAACATATTATATATTTTTGAAAAGAGGAAAATTCTTTATTTTAGTGATTTCCATTATTCAATTGTTTTTTGTAATACTGTATTATAAAAATTCATGAAAAAGGTTAAATTTAACTTTTGTATTAAAAACTTTTTTGTAATTTCAATAATAAACTCACAATAAGTTGTCAGATTATAGTGACTAACTCGTACATAGATTCAACTCTATTTTTTTTCTTATGGAACCCTGTATATTTTTATATATTCTGGTTGAATGCTTTAGAAGTTCTATGTCTAACAGTACGAGATATAGAGCCTGAAATATTAATTTCTTTCATTTCTTAAGCAGGTTTTCTTAGGTATTTTGCCATACTACAATTAAAAATTTTTAAAAATAAATAAAATATTAAACAAATTTTAGTCAGTATGTTGAGAAAACAGTTTGGAGAACAAAACTGGAAAATACTTCAAACATTATTGCACTTAAATTGCAGTTATAAATTGCGATGTAAATGAGATCATCGAAAGTTATTTTTCAAAATTAATACAAATATTTATGAATATTCATGTTTTTAAATTCGTTCATCTACATATACTTTGTGAGAACCATTGTCCACAAGGAAAATAATAATTTATGCTCGCTAAAGAATTGCGAATTGCCAAGTAATGTGTCAAGACAATTATTTAGAATAAAACCTCAATCTTTTAGTTTCGTACTGCAAGTTGAAATTAACTCTAACGTACTCTGATGGACTCTAGTTTAAAAAACAGGTTGTAAGAGCGAATTAAAATTAAATTTAAGCAGTAATCTTAACTCAAATTTAACTTATTAAGAAAATCCCAAAATTAATTTCGGCGAGTTAAATATTATCATAAAGTGTAAAATTGGGTTATTTAAAAAGCATATCTGTTAAATTACTCAACAAATTAATTTAACAAATAAACGGTTATCTAATTATTGAAAAATAAGGTACTTAAACAGTTAGTCACTACGAAAACATTTAGCGGCTACCTGCTAAGCAAAGTTATCACAATCTTGCCTTTTACATGGCAACACATAACTTTTAACTATAGCTCATTAAAAAGAAATCTAAAAACCAAATTGCAATATAAAAATAACAAATATTAAATTTAAATATAAAACATTTTCTGTTAGTTTAGAATGATTTTGTAAGGTGATTTGTTTACCGCCAACCGCAACACTCATCTCGAAAATCATGTGAATAATTGAACATTGAGCTTATAAGTAGCTTAGCTTAGTACACGTGTAGAGTGTAACAGAGCCGGCGCGGGGGTCGGTGGCCTTCGCAGCTGACTCGCGTTTTCAACTGTTCAGTTATTTACGGAATATAAAATAATATACGCCCAGTCACCATGTTGGAAAACATATGTAAAGTTTTATCAGGTTCATATCAGGAGTTATTAGACCAGTGATAAACGTCGCCGTTTCACTAAAGAAAACTTAGAAAAGCACGTAGTAATATGTTTTAACTCCTTCCAATATTCCACGGAAGCCTTGTCTCAACACTAAGGTTTATCGGGTAAGTGGTGTCATTTAAATTTGTATAGGTATTTTAACCTCTACTTAGCATTGCTCTTTGGTAATAGTACTATATTGCGACATATTTTCTGTAAACATATTAATATTTTCGTTCGTAATCTGACTACGGTCCTGTTAAACTCCGCATCGCACTAAGCCTACTTATAAGCTAGATGTGGATAACAGCACAATGATAATATTGCCAAACGGTGTGGTCAGATTGATTTGTTGCAAGTAGGGCTACTTCTGAATATTTTTTGCGACGTTTAATATTTGAAAAAATCTCTACCCACATTATCAAAATTTGGTCCTAGAACCACAAAAATTGATGAATTTTAAGTTGAATTTTACGATGTTCATATATAGGATAAACTATGGTTGGTCAGTTATGGATTTCTCTTAACTTTTACATGCACTTAGATAGGGAGAGTTCATTGTGACAGTACACGCAGTGTATCGAATAGTAACTGTGGTTGTATAGTAATTTGCAATTTGGGCAATATTTTATTGAGAAAGGACCCCGCACCGTCTTTATGAAAATGTGGGCTCAGTCAGACTGGATGAAATTGTGGTAAGTTGTTGGTTTTGAGTTACTGACCAAAAGTCTCCAAAGCACTTGGGCACGAAAACCAATTTTTTTCTACTTATAGCGTCAGTCAGTCAGTTCTGCTGATGATGGTTGCAAAGGAGTATGAGTAGAATAGAAACAGTAACTTCCGTGAAATGTTTATAGAAAAAATTAATCGAATGTCTTCGAAAAATATTTATGTATTTAACTCTTTTCTTTCTATTTCATATAAAACGTTACGAGTTTTATAATTCTGTGTAATACCGGCAACAATGTATAGTTTTTTTTTTAGTAATTAATCATATTTAACTTTTCCAATATTTTTAAAGGCTACGAGGTTACGGACAAATCTAATAGTTCAAGAGTCAACAAAAGAAAATGTGAACAGAATAGTTTGGTTTCCAAACAGTAGCTACTGAATAATAAATACATAATTAAGATGCCACCTTTCTATGAAAAGGAACAAGGTGTATCATTCAAAATCTACAATGTTGTATTTTTACTTTAAATACGCCCTCTATTCAGAATCCTTGATCGATCAGCCGATCTATTGTCCGTATGGTTGTTATATTATTTATTTTATTATATTTCTGTTTTATTATCCAACAGGTCTGTTACAAAACCCGACAAAGCAATCCGCTAACTACCATAAAAAAATAATTAGCCACAGCAACATTCATAACAAAAATTTTTGTTTTATTGGTTATACAATAATCCATTTAAGCAAGTGATTAATTAATCACAGTAATGTTACAGTTTAACACAGCTGTTATGTAGGTGCCCGCAAAAAGATGGTTTATTTTCTGTGGGCTTCTGGATCGATCAGATTATTTTCGATAAGCCATCATTTTTTATTGCGGTTAGTTAAAGAGTTAGCTATTCGCATCTGGTTTGCGAATTAAAGGTCAGTCAGTTTTGTTAATTATAATAATATATTTTTTCTTCCAGTAAATCCACAACCTTGATTGTTTTACTAACATGTTTAGGTTTGGTTATCGAATCGCAATAAATAAAATAAAAGTGAAATCAGTTTCGTTTCTTCTCTTAAAATTGTAAAAGAAATATATTAATTTTATTTATAATGAATACAGTGTGTCCTACCGAGAACTGCGTCGATCGATATCTAGGAAAGTACTGCTACGAAAAATTTTAAAATTTGGCAACATGGCAATGTCCCTAGAGCGAACACAACTAAAATATCTAGTACTCTCTAGCACTTCCGGTTATACGGGAAGTCGATACTAACTTCGTTATTTTAAATGGGACACCCTATATATTATTGCATTTTCGGATTCTACGTAAAATTCGAGGGTCACTTTATTAAATGTTCCCTATAGCTAGGAGTTATAGATTTTGAGATACTAATTTTACAGGTCAACATGGGTCGAGAAGCAGACATACTAATATGCATTCCCGAAGGAATCTGCGCTGAATCTGAATCTGGCCGCAGAATTGCTCTATCATGTCAGGTTTTTGATATATCCTAACCTAAAGTGAAAAAACACTGTTTTTCGTCATATTTCCACAAACCCCAAACTCACAATCTCTAAACCCACAAACCCCAATCCCACAAAACCCGAATCTACAAACTCCAAGCTTACAAACCCCAAGTCCACCAACTCCAAACTCACAAACCGTATGGGTATGAAGTTTCTGAATTGCAATCGACTGCTTGATGTCTAAAGGATGCTTAGTAGATTTTCGCATATTAAGAAACTGAGAAACTTAAAAATTTTAACATGTGATATCTCAACGAAAAAAAAAGAGCAAACTCAACGGCATTCGAAGGAGGGAGCCTTGTACTTTTAGAGTCAGTGTATTAATTTTTTGAAAAAGAATAGATGGCATTACTACATAACCTCAAATATTACGAAAAATAGTGTTTTTTGCACTTTTAGGTTAGGATATCTCAAAAACCTGCGACTTGTTAGAGCAATTCTGCGCCAGATTCGGATTCAGCGCACCTAAATCCTTCGGAAATATATATTCAAGTTTCTGCTTCCAAAAAAAGTTAAATTTTGTTGGTCTGTGAAAGAAAATATTTGACGAATTTTAATAATTTTTAATTTTACCATAATTTAATGGCTAACATGAAGGAAATAAAATTACGGTTCCGAACAAAATTACTGATCACGTGGCTTGTGAACATTTATGAAAGCTCTGTATTTACAAATTAGTATGTCGTTCTGTATCAGTAGGTACAAAGCAATACTTTATGCCAGTAGGCATCATAGACTTTCCTTTCTCCGTGATAGGCATTGACATTTAAGATACATCATACTTTGTGGTTTATATCTCACTCTCAGAAAATAACCTATACAGGATTTACAGAAATATACATATACTCTATAAATACATATTTGTGCTGCCGCTTTAGAAAATGTCTTCCAATCTCTTTAAAGCTTCAAAAATTGCGTTATTGCTGATCTAGGAGGTGAGAGCTCGGTAAAGTGACAAAAGAGCTCAGTAAAATAACTTTACCGAGCTCTTACGTCAAGACTTGCATTACAAATAAAGTATTTATGTCTCATAGTTGTCGGTCAGCAGCAGTTTTGGTGATTTGATGCTTATATTTTAGTCCGGTCAAATTAGTCATAAAAATAGTGGTCAAATTACAAAAATTCCGACAGAGCTAAATTTTGGTGGATACCTTGGGTACACCATTGGAAATAAAGTGTCAAAAGTCCCCACCGATCCCATGTGTGCTAAAAAAGTTATTTGGGGTCAAAGGTAAAAACTTAAGGTTTTTTGGATTTTTTTCGAAAACGGTAAGTTTTATTAAAAAAGTAGCTCAGACAAAAATTATAGATCTGAAAATTATCTACAAAAATGGTCCTTATACTTTTTCATTTCTAAGAACCACCATTCCTGAGATATCGCGATTCTAAAAGTTGAAGGAGTCACCTTCTACATGATATGCACATATATGCAACGTATATTCTTAGTCAGGCACTCAATGCAAGTAAAAATGCCTATTTGTGTCTCTTATATATATAAACTATACTATTCTGAGAATATACACTCAAAAGAAACTTAGTCTCTTAGTCAAAATGACGCAGGTGTCCTTATAATTGAGACAGCAATAGAACAATTTAATGCAACAAATACAACTATTGTAGTTGGTGAAGATGTTGACTTATTAATATTACTCACTGCAAGGATTCCAATTGATAAAATTATATACTTTTTAAATCCTGGAAAGGCTCAACAGCGCACATAAATATATTCTTCAAAAAGTTTATCTGCTTATCCAAAATGCCAAAACCATATCTTATTTTTACATGCGATAACCGGCTGCGATACTACATCAGCATGTTTAGAAGGGGTAAAACATCAGTATTAAAATTATTTGGAAAAAAGATTTGATTGATTGCAGAAATAGATTCTTCACCTCAAACAATAATCACAAAAGGAATTCGCTTTCTTCTTGCTGTTAAGGAGCTCCAAAAAAAAAATTGATTGCATAGATAAATATAGATATTTAACTTCTGTAAAAAATACACGAAACAAGAAACAAGTACAACTATCTTGTCATCCTTCAACATCGTCTTATGCTAATCAACACTTGTATCGAATATACTACCAAGTTCAGACATGGCTAGGCAATCAACTGAACCCAGAAGACTGGGGTTGGAAATTAACAGATAATACTTTGGAACCGATTCAAACTTTACTTCCACCTGCTCTGGAAAAACTCCTAAACACTATTTTTTCCAATTGCAAAAAAGGTTGTAGTGCTAAATGTGGCTGTAGAAGAGTAGAGTTACTGTGTTCTCCAGCGTGTACTAATTGCCAAAGCCAGTCTTGCTCAAATGTCCAATTGAATACAACAGACGAAGATTCATGTGATTTCGATGAAGAGACAGCTGATTCATCTTCATTTGAACAATTTATGAACATCCAGCAAGAAGAAGAGGAGGA
>NW_019416303.1:702479-704167 GCF_000390285.2 Anoplophora glabripennis | reverse complement strand
TGTACATAAAACAACCTTAGCTTGTAATTACAGTTATCCAATAAAATTTCTGAAAACTTAATGACATATGTTTTTAACTCATACAGGGTATACAACAGTTTAATACATTTATTATTATAAAACTTATAACCAGTACTAGACGTTCTAATAACGATGTGGAACACTTTAATAACAGTTATTGCTATTATTTCGTAAAGGGTATAAAAAAAGTTGTATACTAGTTATACAATAATTTAATAAAGAATAAGGTTTATAGTCACTATACAAGTGTGCTAGCAATACGCGTTTTATATCCAATATTCACCTGTTTAACTGTCACATATAGTATACAATGGTCTCATAATGGTATATAGAATTATAATAAAAAATAAAACGCATTTCTTTCAGTGTATTACTTAGATTTGCATGTACTCATCTCCAATCCAGTAGTTATTTAAATAAAATTTATGAATACAATATGTGGTAAGTTAATGTTTTTTATATTATACTTTTTCAGTGAGCCAAGACAATATTTACAAAAGTATTAAGATAAATTATTCTAATTTTATAATATGCCCACAATAAAACAAAAACAATGCATTTGATGTAAACGTGCAATGACAATACGGTGTCATTTAAACGCAACAACAGGCAATAACATTAAATCCGTTCTCACTTCCTCGATCCTATCCCGTGATTCACCTCGATAATAATTTAACGACAATGTATAAGATGACAATTATCCTTCAGTTATTGGATGACAATTACAATTTTTCCTAGTCATTCCGTTAACAGTCGCCGAGTGTAAACAACTGATGTCATTAAAATTTATATCATTTTATACCTTTATATTTGAAAGTGGTTCAATGTACGGAATAGTCACACAGGTGGTCAATAATAAATTAATAAACAATAAATATGTGTCACCATTAGTCCGGTCAAATTAATCATAAATATAGTGGTCAAATAACAAAAGTTCCGACAGAGCTAAATTTTGGTGGAGACCTTGGGTACACCATTAGAAATAAAGTGTCAAAAGTCCCCACCGATCCCATGTGTGCTAAAAAAATTAATCGGGGTCAAAGGTCAAAATTTGAGGTTTTTTGGATTTTTTTCGAAAACGGTAAGTTTTATTAAAAAAGTAGCTCAGACAAAAATTGTAGATCTGAAAATTATCTACAAAAATGGTACTTCTACTTTTTCTTTTCTAAGAACCATCATTCCTGAGATTTCGCGATTCTAAAAGTTGAAGGAGTCACCTTCTATATGATATGCACATATATGCAACGTATATTCTTAGTCAAGCACTTAATACAAGTAAAAATGCCTATTTGTGTCTCTTATATGTATAAGCTATACTATTCTGAGAATATACACTCAAAAGAAACTCAGTCTCTTAGTCAAAATGACGCAGATGTCCTTATAATTGAGACAGCAATAGAACAATTTAATGCAACAAATACAACTATTGTAGTTGGTGAAGATGTTGACTTATTAATACTACTTCACTGCAAGGATTCCAATTGATAAAATTATATACTTTTTAAAACCTGGAAAGGCTCAACAGCGAACAGAAATATATTCTTCAAAAAGTTTATCTGCTTATCCAAAATGCCAAAACCATATCTTATTTTTACATGCGATAACCGGCTGCGATACTACATTAGCAATGTTCAGAAGGGGTAAAACATCAGTATTAAAATTATTTG
>NW_019416303.1:698804-700824 GCF_000390285.2 Anoplophora glabripennis | reverse complement strand
TAAGTTAGTCAACGACAGCAGTTTGAAGGAGAATTATTATAAATTATGTATCTTACAAGTACCTAATCGATTTCTACGAGCTGTCATACGGTTCCTTAGATATCGGTTTCCTGTTTATACAAGATGCTGTGGAAACTGTTTGCCACTTGTTGCGCATTCTAAGTGGAAAGACCAAAAAAATCTGAATTCTCATAAGACTTCATACTAAATCGTGAAAAATTATTTTATTAATATCTCGTCTCTTAGGTATCCAAACTAGTCATAATTTTTTTTGAGGATTTTCTTCATATTACTAAGCTTATATTAATTTTTTTATGAATATTTGTTTTGTAGTTAAGTTAGTTTGTGACTTGGAACAAGTATGAAAGTGTTAAATAAGACTGAGGTGCAAAAGTGTAACAAACGCAACTTTTACTCCTCAAAAATATATGATAACGTATGTAAGTGTGTGTGTATGGAGGTAGACATGGAAATTTCCTGGTAGATGTGTCAGATCGAGGAACGTTTCTGCATATTTTCTGATTTGTCTTTAAACAACTTACAAAGGGCCTAGTTTACGCACGACAGAACTCCCCCTAAATTTAGCAAAGAAGTTCTCGCCTTTTTGGATGCCAAAATTGTAAGTGGGAATACATGAAAGGCTTGATATACATTTAACTATTTAATAGTAAGCAAGATGGCTGATTACAACAGTGTCTCTAATATAACAGATAAACCTTCGAATTAAGATTTCATATTATTTTAAGCCAATAATTCACGACTGTATTTTTTTTGGTGCTTCTGACAAGTCAATCTGTATAGGATGTTCTTTACTTTTCTTTAGAAACCTTTAACACTAGCCACTTACCCATCTAAGGCCAGGACTTCGGTTCCCAAGTACCCATGCTTGACGGAACTCCTCCTGAATAGCAGATTCAGTCTTTCCCTGTAGTCTTTGGATCTATTTTTGAACTGATTAGTGCTGGGATCGGCTAGCTCCGAGGTAAAAAAATCCCCGTCTATTACTCTGAACGTAGCCCTGAAGATTTGTTCGTCAGGGTACTGCGGCAAGAAAAATGTATCTGTAACAAAATGCAGAGGGTTAAAATCGGGCCAGTTTTCAGGTCACCCGAAAATACTAGCATTCATATAAAACATGAGATGTCTAATAAGACGGTAGTGGCATTTTCAATACATTCCTACGAACGATTCTCTGATTATGCGTGCTATGAGATACCTAAATAATAGATCGCTCCATTCCTTCGTCCCTCGCACGTTCCTGCGGAAAGGATAGAAAGCAATACTCACGCTACAGGGAGTGTCTTCGTGCAAGGACAATGAAATCACAACATTGTTAAGATATTCATGAAATCCGTAACAAATGTCAGGTCCGAACAACTCGCCAATAATAGTCATAGCGACAAGTGTAAGTCGGACTCGTTCGCTATCCTTTTCCAGAGTAATTAAATGATTTTAAACAGTGGCGGCTCTTGACTTCCATACCAGGACGGGCGAAAAAATTTAGGTACAAAGTATTGAAAAAAAATTAATTAATTAAATTAATTAAATAATTGGGCAGTTTTATTTTAAGTACTATTGAAATATGGGGGAAATGAGTTCACCATTATTTTTTATAACGAAAGTTAATTCTTCTACTTTTGTCCGAAATAAACTTTTCAATTACTTTTCCATTAAAGTTTGGTATTTCTCGCACGATTTCAATAGATAGCATTACTGTTAGTTTGTCTTTACAATGAATTTAAACTTTTACAATCTTTTAAAAAGCACACAAGAAGGAATTCGTAAGTAATAAAATTTTGCAATACACGTAAACAAATTAGGTTTAATAAAAAAAAAGCGGTGAGTAACTATTATTTGGTTTCGAGCGGACTAAACAGTGCCCACACTGCATAGTAAATATGTGCTACTTCCACTCCATCGTTCACTACTGCGCGACGGTAGCCATGACCACCGCTGTAAACACTTTACAGATGTAGGAGCGAGCTACGCGGAACCCACGTATTCAGAATTTTTCAAACGA
>NW_019416303.1:636435-698040 GCF_000390285.2 Anoplophora glabripennis | reverse complement strand
GGATGGCTATAATGAAGGCGTCTCATAGTCACCGCCCGTTTCGCCCTTCCACAAATAAGATCCACTTCCACTTGTAATTCAGCGACCGGTGGTCATCTTTGTTTTCGTCGTTTGCCTTTTCTTTAATAGATGTCACTACTTATACAATTGCGACTTCGGTGTATTATTCCGATATGTTAATACAATCCGTTAACAGAGGGCAGCACAACGCGTAACAAAGAAAACTTTTTACAGTAGTTAGTAGATACCTCTCTTTGTAAATCTAGTGACCTTGTTTCCCTTATTGAGAAGTTCAAATGGAGTATAGTGCTCAGCTGCATTTAAGTTCATTTAGTTCTTATTTAAGTATACTTTGCCCTCTGTTAACGGATTATATTAACATATCGGAAAACTGAGTCGGAATAAGTAGTGACATCTATTAAAGAAAAGCCAAACGACGAAAACAAAGATGACCACCGGTCTCTGAATTACAAGTGGAAGTGGATCTTATTTGTGGAAGGGCGAAACGGGCGGTGACTATGAGACGCCTTCATTATAGCCATCCTTCTCTATCGCACGGATTTCTATGACTAACTGTATCGCTTTCACGTAACGGTCCATGTACCATGGGGACTTTCCGACCCTGTATAGTATTTATGTAGACTAGCAAAAGGTTTCAAAATAGTGAATTATTCCATAACACATTAACATTTAGTTTTCAGGTACTGTTTAATGCATAAGCAGCTCATTAGAGTTATTTTAATTGTAACAAAATAGCAGACAAATATGTGACTTTTCGAAAAAAATTGTAAGGAAAGATTATTTCTTTTGACGAGTTAAATGTGAGGTTATAATTTTGACACTAATTAAATTAAATAGGTTACGTAAACTTTTCATGCGAATAGTGAGATATTTATTACTTCTGTTATTTGGTACATTATAAACTCGTTAAAAAGCAACTTGCATGAAAATTTAATTTCTTCTGGAACTGAATATATTTGTATTCTAACTATAACTGACAACAATAGTGGTAAAAAAATTAATTTCTTTACTGCTACAAATTAATCGTAGATGTTGAATGAACAAATTTAAACTTTAACAAGTGACCAAGAACGCATTGTGACGTCATTTAGTGCGACCGAGGACACTACTTGTTTTTGGCTGTGTGTCGATTAGCCTAAAGAAACGTACATACGGAGAGCCTCGAAGCATAGCGTATTTGACTATTTCTAGACTCTTCTTACTTACTATGCCAATCCTGTCCGGTCTCTTATCCATCACTAATAGACGTTACGAATTAGCGCGGTAACCAACACCTGTTTAAAACATTTATTTTGTGCGCCAAACTTTAACAATTAATTGTTAATTAACAATCTCTAAGACACTTTTAATATTTTCACTAACTGATTATATAGGATGTTATATATTCGTAATATATTATTTCTAGACGTTTTAAAAAATATATGCAAGTTGCCCATCATCATATATTATCGTTTCTTTGCTGGCAGTGCCTCGGATCAATCCCTGGTACTATGTTTCTTTTCCGACAGAATATTGGCTTCGAAGTCAGCGATTTGTGTGTAGAAAGGGGTGGCATACTACTATTATATAAATTATGAATTTGTAAAGACCTAGTCGGTACATTTTTTTATTACTTACATCCTATGTACACGGCGAAAGCCGCCAGCAGCAGCAGAAGAAGAAAGGTGGCGATGATGCAACAGCCGCATCTGTATTGTGAGGTTAGTTTTTTCCTGGTGAATCGTATGTCCGAGTCCGAGGACAGTATGGAACTGGGAGATCTTCGAAAATGTCTGTTGGCTGTGCCAGCGGAACTCATCGACATCTGCAAAAGAATTTTATTGTTTAAATAAAGTTTGTTATTAAATATTATTTTGCATAGTGGGAGGCAGAAAAACCGAGAAAGTTAAAAGGTACATTTTCAGAAGTCTACATTAACTTTTTATTAAGAATTTGAAATCCGTACAAATATTAGGTTTGTCCCTGTAGCAGTCTCAAACTGCTTCTAAACTATCAGATATACTTGGGCACTTCTCACGTACTTTCAGCTAGTCAAAGGTCACGAAACAGTTGGTTAAATATCTCTGATAGTTTCAAATCATTCCTCATGCTGCAGAAACAGACTACTGTAGCAACTTTTCTGCAAACAATTCTACTGCGTCTACTCATATTTTTATTTTAAAGTTTCGGCTTTGAGACATTTTTCTGCATGAAAAGAGTAATCAAAGATAAAACTGATTATCATTTTTCGAAACCGAAATGTTGAAATAAAAGTCACAATTTGCGAAAAATTGCTATAGTAATGTTTTAACAATTCCAAACAAAATGGATACAATACATTTTTAAAAATGCAACATTTTTTTTCGAAATATCTATATAATGAAAACAAACCGATAAATCAGCGACAGAATAGTATATTGTCCATTCGGCTATACGGTGAAAAGTCATATTAAAATTATTTATACTTCTTAAGACTGATGATTTGCATTTTTCAATGGCATCGTCACTATTTTATTGAATGCCTGAATCTTTCAAATAATTATTAACACGATATTAACTTTTTTTAAAGGGGAATGAGAAAATGCAAGTTCCTTTAATAACATCTTCAATTGATGCCATATTATTATTCAGATACTCGTATTCTTTAGTAAGTTCTAGAAAGTAAGCTTGGGTGATTTGAATATTTTCGATTGTTTTTCTGCGTAAAGTTCACCGATTAAGGACATTTGCCCAACCCTGTGCACACTTTTTTAACGTCCACGGAAAAAAAATCAATAAAACTATATCGAGGTCAGAGTATGCACACAACTAAATAAAGCAAAAAGGAAACAGCAAATACCACAGAACGTTTCGGGTAAGGGAAACTTATATTGAAATCGCTTTATTTAACAGTCAATTTATGATATAGTCAATAATTGTTTCAAAATGAACTAGATACCTGTATGAGGTGAATTAGCAACTTATTATACAATACAGCTGTCGTTATTTGCGTTTCTCTTGTTTTAGAGCGATACGCGTTAACTTTGTTTTTTGCTGAAATTAATATCGAGCAGAACCGTACTTAGGAATTTTAAGATTATACTTTTTATTTGAATAATTTCTCGCTGTTTTCCAACAGATGGTAATACAGCTATAAAGAAGTACGATAAGCAAGCTTAAAATTCAGTGTATGTTATTTCGCCTACGTGTAAACTATTTTTTTTTCATACTGTTAAACATGTCGAATTTCGTGTATTTACGGGGAATTTCACTACACTACTTTATTCAAAAGAAATGTGCAACTGAAGCACACAGAATTCTTGTCGCAAATAATATATAGAGGTTGGTTTTGAAGCTTAAAAAATAATGATTTTAATGTCGAAGATAAATAACGCTCTGGCGCACCGAAACAGTTTGATTGAAGGCATTATTTCATGAAGACTCATGTTAGACGCTATTTGAAGTTGCACTCATTAGGAGTTGATACACAACACGGAACGTTTGAAAGCATTAAGAATGATTCAAAAACAAGGACATTGGGTGGTGTACGAGTTGAAGCCGAGAGACGTCGAACGGCGTCTTTGGATGTGTGAACAGCTGCTTCAGGGCAGACAAAGAAAATCGTGGGGCAAGCTCGACCATGCGTCAACATTATCAGCAATGCCGAATATCCATGGATCCAACCTTCTGTTCTGCATCTGGCGGGATCAGCTAGGCTCAGTTTATTATGAGCTGCTCAAACCTGATGAAACCATCGTGGAAGATCGCTATCGACTAAAATTGATGCGTTTGAGCCGAGCCTTGAAGGAAAAATGGTCGTTATACGAGAGGAGACACCATAAAGTGATTTTGCAGCATGATAACACTCGGCCACATGTTGCAAAACCGGTGAAAACCTTATTGGAAACGCTTAAATGGGAGTTCTACCCCACCCGCAATATTCACGAGATTTCGATTATCACCTCCGATCGATGGCCTGCTTGAGCAGCACGTCCATTTTTATAGTTTAGGAGCCAGATAGGGTTCCGTGGCCAATCAGAGTACCATGACTGCAAACAACTTATTCGTAAGTATTTCGACCCTAAATCCAAAAAACTTGGTTGCAAAGCCTGAAAGTGGCCAGTTTAAATGGCTATAAAAAGTTTATTTTTATAGCTAGTACAATTTTGTATGCATTAAAAGTTCCGTTTTCTCATAACAAACATATTATACTTTTTTGAAAATTAAAAAAAGGTTAACTTTAACCAAAGTTATTGCAAATTTAGTGCAATAACCGATTTTACCATACCTCTGGTTCTATGGGACGGATCGAGACGCACGACATCTCATTGTAAAGCTTGAACTATATTTTACAAGATCGGTAAGTTCCATTAATTAATTAATTAATTTAATAATTAATGGCAGCTTAGAAAGTTGTGAAACTTCAATGAAAATACTGGTTTTATTTGTTTATAAGGCCTTTTTCATTATTCAACTTGGATGAAAGGCCAAAAAGGTTACTGGATATTGTGCCTCGCATCCTAACAATCATTTCATGCCTTATAGTTATTAGTTTTTCTTTATCAAAACCCGGGAAGAGACGCGCGTACGTCGAGAGCGTTGTACGCGCGCTCGATCGCATTCTCAGAGTGCAAGTGCACTATATGTTTATATGTTTTTGATGTTAATCTATTTATTAAACAAGAATTACAAATACCATTCGGTTTTTGGAGGAGATCGTACAAACTATTTGATCAATTTTGGAGAAGGTAAAAAGTAGTTCATTATAAATTTCATTGTAAAGGCATTAATAAAATTAATCATATAACCGCTAGTTTAATTAAAAATGTGATGTTTCATTTTATAGATTATTCAGAAACCACTATCGAAGCAAATATTAAAATGACAGAAGAATATTTAGTTAAAGTCGTAAAGAAAGGTACAACCTGTAAGAAGTTTGATGACCTACAAGTATGGTCTTATCGCCTTTTAAAATCCACTTTAATAGAAGAGCTGCCTCCTACAAGTGCGTTAAGGTGTATATATATAGTTTACAATCAGGTAAACTGTTTAAATAGCCACGCTGTAAAGTTAGACCCTCACATGTTCGAATGGATAGATGATGGAGAAAAAAAATACAAATATTGCTTCCTCCACCAGACGAACTGATCACTAATTGTACATGCAAAGTATGCTCTAAAGAAGATCATGTGTTTGTGTGGCTGCAGAAATTAAATGTTGCTCATTTTGCTATTGCCAAAGGCAAAGCACCTGCAAAAATGTCTATAATGAGCCCATTATTAAAAAAGAAATAAATTAATTAAAATCTTTAAACAATTGTTGTTATTACTTATGTAAATCTTATAAATATCAGTAATTAAATCAATAGTTAATGTTTTTTTATTATTTAGTCTTTGTGACTTCTTAATAATAAAAGTTTATAACACGTCGCGCTCTTGCCCTCTGAGCTTTCGATCGTCTCTTCACTGGTTTCGATGAAGAAAAACTAATAACTATAATGCATGAAATGGTTGTTAGGATGGGAGGAACAATATCCCGTAACTTTTTTGGCTTTTCATCATTTTGGTTGACATTTCACTTTCTAAGCTGCTATTCCTTGTTAAATAAATAAATTAATAAATGGAACTTACCTAATTTGTAAAATAAAGTTCAAATTTTAAAATGAGATGTCGTGCGTCTCAATCCGTCCGATATAACCAGAGATATGGTAAAATTGGTGCGCGCGGAGACGGAAAATGTAATATTTGCACTAAATTTGAAATAGCTTTGGTTAAAATTAATCTTTTTTTATTTTTCAAAAAAATATGTGTTTGTTATGAGAAAGCGTAACTATTAACGCATACAAAATTGTACTAGCTATAAAAATAAACTTTTTACAGCCATTTAAACATTTTATTTGTTAATACAACAATTAAACTGACCATTTTCAAGCTTTGCGACCAAGTTTTTTGGGTCAAAATACTGGCTAGCGATGGACAATACTTTCAGTGACATGTTTTTTATTTAAATAAAGCATTGCTTTTCACGAAAAAAACAGCGACAGAGAAACGACAATATTGCATAAACAGTTGATGAGTTACCCGTTACCGTTATTTGCAGGAATGAGAGAAACTTTTTCCATTCATACCTGCATAGTAGATTCTTCATTCATAACTATGTACATTTGAAAACAGTGTGATTCGACTAGATTTTTGATACGTGTATCAGATAAACTACAGCTTCTTAGAAACAAAACAAAGGGTGATCGCTAAGTATTTACTTAATCTGAGACTTATTTCGAATAAATACCTATAATCTAAAAATATATCAATAGATCTATTGAGAATGAGATAATACAGAAATACCAATCTGTGATATTTAAAAATAATATGTAATTTGATTAAAAATCAAAACAATTAAAACGTGATAATCATTACTATCATTTAAACCTGAACTCCTCGTAGACGTCTTAACATAATTTCGATCAAAATTAAGAATTTTAATAAAGTCCTGGGTCGATTTTATGATGCACCATGTAAAACTTAACCAAACGTTGTTCATTCATCAATCAATTGTTGCCAACAGCTGGCAAGAATTTTTATTTATTGTTTCTTAAAAGTAAAAGGAAATATGTGGCGGTACCGATCAATCAGCGATAGAGCTGATATAGTAAGGTACTGTGCTAAGGTGGTCTTGAATTTCGCCTGACGCGTCGGTACCACCAAAAAAATGTTTCTTCTAAAACAAATACTTGTTCCTTCTCCCACTTAGTTGATTTTTATTCATTGGATGTAAATTAACAACCTTTTTGTCTTACGCAACTGTATAAGCGTCGTAAACAGTCTCCTTTTTGGTGGATTGTCAGTAGGACGGCTACCCGTTCAAATAATTGTTTAATTTTTTCACTCAAATCTAGCGCGCACTGGCTATATTATGGTCTACTAAAATTACAATTTAAAAAATTTGTTAATTAATTGACAACTATGAACTTCAACACAAAGAAGACTTTGGCATTTCCGGATATATGTATGTACAGCTGCTTGAAGATGACCTGTTAACACTGGTTTCTCTCAAGTCACTTGAAAAGTCATTACCAAATTTTGCACACGTTTTGGCTATCTAGAATCATATGTACTCAGACTCGGCTGCGTGGAACCCACTATTTTGTAGGCACCTTATTAAAAAATCAAACTTTTGTCTCAAAATTGTGAAAAGGTATTTCAGAAAAACCATTTTTAAAATTGATCTTCAAGCAGCTGTACACGAAAAAACATTTTGTGTTCCTAAAATCGTAACAGAAGGAAATTATGTAAAAATTCGAAATTTACATTGTGTTTATTTTTACAATTGTGACATTTTTACCCAAACATTTGTTCTCGCAACGATTTTAGGAACACTTGTGAGAATTTTCAAGGCATTGTTTTCTATGTGTATATTGACAATGAGTTTGAATTGCCCTCTAGATTACTTGAACTCTCTGCTTAAATTTTAACCAAGCAATACACTATTTATTTCCAAAATTTGTGATACATATATAATTTTGATTTATTATTTTATTATTTAACCCATGACAGCCCGTGAATAACAAAATTAGATAATTAATTAGTATTAAAGTAGTCTAAATAATTTCAAAACGTTTTCCTAAACACAAAAAAAAAAATAGTGGAAAACAACTACTCTCCAAAATTATGCCAGTAATTTAGTAAACAAGAAATTAATAAATACCTAAAATAAAAACTGAAAATGATTCATTTAAAGATTAATTGAAAAACACATGCCTGACGTACTAAAATAATTAAATAATGTAATTTTTCAAAAAAATTCTTGTTATTCTACATCACATTTGACAAAGACTACACGAAAAAATAGCCACACAATAGCCGTAACATTTCTGCCATCTGCGTTTTGGTGATTACTTCTTCAAGTGGCGTCCTTGTAAATGGAATTAATTAATAGAAACAAATTTTAAAAAAAAATCGAATTTGTAAACGACAATATCAAAAATGTTAACAATATAATGAGATTAATGTGAACTGTTACAAAAATTATTCAAGTATTTTAATTAACTTAATATCTTTATGATTCAATTTTGCTTGGTAATTTACAAACACCCACTATATTTACTTGAAATGTAAAAAATTTGGAATTTGAATTTTACGCTTTGATTTTTTGTATCAGTTAATGTACAAATTGTAAAGTGAATTTCGTAGTTTAAACATAAAGAATAAGAGAGTTATGGCTATTCCATATTTTTTTAAATAAAACATGTATATACCTTACAAAAGTAATTTCCTTATATAAATTTTTTAATCTTAATAGCATGGCCATGAATTTTACGGTTGTATCAGTTAAAGCAAAAAAATAACCAGCTGCAAAACTGAAAGCTTGCCACCGAGTTACGAAACCAGTTGTTGAGAAAAAAAATAAATTAACGTTAAATAAAAGAAAGTACTGTTAATATTACTTTCGTCTCTGCTTGGTTAGATATATCGACAACAAAACAAAGTTACTTACTAGCATATTGGCAATTTAACGGTCAAATGAAAACTACTAGCCAGAAGATGCGTGATTGTAGATTTAGGTGCGTGTGTGGAAGAGTTGCAAAACTAACAGATGAATCGCTTGTGTAATATGGATGATTTTTACTTGCCATATTTGTAATTGGAGGAAGAAGAGTAGGCACGGCGCGACTTTACCATTTTCTTGGACATAGGTGAAGAAATACACGTAGTTCCTACGATATAAGCCTTGTTCGACAATTAGCAATAAAATTAAATGTTACGTGGATTGTTGTCAGTACTTGCAGGAAAATGATTGGTATACCTATGGTTTGATCTTGAACACTTCTAGTAATTGAAAAACTAACTAATAAGGTCATGAGGCCATGTGAATGACATTTACATCACAAACAAATGGATGTATGTATATTAGCAATAAAAACTTTAATACTCTCCGCTACAATAAAGTGTAACCCATATTTCCGACTATTCGAGAGGACTCTAGTGACGACCATTACTTTCTGACAATAAAAATATAAAGATAATAGAAAGAATTTTGCACTATACCTGTTCCAGAGATACGTCCATGTTTAAAAAACCTCATTTGGTTATTAGGTAGTTAATAATTACACAGGCCGACAAAATTTCAAAAAAAAAAATTCCAGAGATCAGACACTACGCTTCAGAAGGCATTTGGCGCGCTGAATCCGAATCTGGCCTCAGAATTGATCCATCACCCTAGGTTTCCGAGATATTCTAACCTAAAAGTGCAAAAAACACGTACTTTTGCTATATTCAAGGTTATGTAACTTGGCGAAAAAAATTTTTTTCTCAAAACTGAAAACATCATTGGAAACGACTATCTTTCCCCTTCAAAACGCATTTTTTTATTTGGAAAAAGCTCTATTTTTCGCGGAGATATCGTCAATTTAAGATGACCAGTATGGCTATATTATTACATCATGGCTAACCCCATAACACTGAGCGCTGCTAGCCCTAATTGTTAGGAACGTTAACCCCAAGCCCTATAACCCCACAACACTAAGCGGAGCGAGAGCCCTCATCGTCAGGAAGGTTAACTTCAAGCCCTATAACCCAATAACACTAAGCGCTGCGAGCCCTAATCGTCAGGAAGGTTAACCCCAAGCCCTATATGTCTGGAAGGTTAATCCCAAGCCCTATAACCCCACAACACTAAGCGCTGTGAGCCCTAATCGTCAGGAAGGTTAACTTCAAGCCCTATTACCCAATAACCCATAATACCCATTAATTGTGTTATAGGTCGAGCCATGGTTTAATAAGGTAGCTATACTGATCATCTTTAATCGACGATATCTCCGCGAAAAATAAAGCTTTTTACAAATAAAAAAATGCGTTTTGAAGGGGAAAGATAGTAGTTTCCAATGATATTTTCAGTTTTGAGAAAAAAAATTTTTTCGCCAAGTTACATAACCTTGAAAATAGCAAAAATACGTGTTTTTTGCACTTTTAGGTTAGAATATCTCGGAAACCTAGGGTGATGGATCAATTCTGAGGCCAGATTCGGATTCAGCGCGCCTAATGTTTTCGGAAACGTAGTGTCTGATCTCTGGAATTTTTTCCTTGTTGGCCTGTGTTATCATTAATATTAAGTATCCGACAGTTATCAACCGTATTGTATGAAACCATAATAGTGCATAAGTGTAAAAAGTCATTCTTTGTTACGCAAAGAATGACTTTTCATGAAGAACCATATCAATTTTTGTATATATCACTTTGACGGCTAATACTATTCGAATGACTACCCATACCATTATGAAACATTTCAAGTAGGTAATCATTAGTGGGCTGTGGTAACGGGTACTAAAGAACCGATATTGTAAATAAGCTGCTGTACAATAGTTGAAATTGCCATTGTTGTTCTTAAAAATTTGAATTAAATAAAAATATGGAATTAGAAATGTTCAAGAGTGACTATAGTGTTGCAGAAATCTCACACCAACGTCAGCTTTATTACCTTGGAAATAACAAAAACAATATGAATTGGAGAATCTTACGGAATATGGGTTTATTGATTCTTCGGTCACAGTATTCCATTGTGAAAGCTTTACTAATAGCGGAAAAAGACATCGGAATTTAAACAATTTGTTAAGTTTACCGCTTATACAGGGTATCCAAGAAATGGTGGACAATTTCCCGAATTTGTGTAGGACTTCACCCTATATAATTTGTACAATTACTTATTAATCACCCTGTATATCGGAACTAGTAAAATATTTTTATATCTCGAAAATGGTTTATTTGAAAAAATACCAGTCTAGAAATAAGCAGCGACAGTAATAGAAAAGTAGGTATACACAATTTTTTTGGAGGGAGGGTACTTTGCTCCCGGAGTCTAAAAATAGCTGTTAATGGCTTCAAACGAAAAATTTACTTTTAAATTTAAAATTAAAGAGCTAATAACTCAACAGGGCGGACCCAAATGAAAAGAAATATAAACCCGAGACGTTTTTTTTGCAACGTCTACTTATATCCGAGAGATTATCCACTAATTCCTAGAACATCAGTCTCTAGAACACTGTCAAAAGTGTCAAAAGTGTTACACAAATTTGTAAACAAATAGCCAGTAATACATATGGTGACATTTCATGGTGAAAGTAAAACTGGATTATCATGAATTTTGGGACCTTAATATAAAACACAAAACTTCAGAAAAAAGTACATTTTGGAACGACAATGTCAAAAGTTAGATTAATGTGAATCGCTTTTTCCCAAGCAATATTTGCCCTTTATACTAAATTAAATTTCTTTCTTAAAAATATGTATATTTTTTTTATTAGCCCCTGCACTTTATTTTAAAGGAAAAAAATAAAGTCATATAATATTCTTTGATATCAAAAATATATTTTTAAAAACGTCACTAGGCCACCAAGTCTTAAGGCGGGTATCCACTTGTGGCAATGCTCCGTAACGTAACAACGAACATGTTACGGCCTGTTGCAAAAGGTGACACGGTTCGTTGCGAAAGTATGTGTGGTTTTGGTCGTATCATTCATTTTGCAACGTAACAAAATAAGGTTAGAGATCTTTTAATATCTCATGAGCCGCGAAATGCGCGAAAGGCGTGGCATATCCCCATAATTCTTCTAATAAGCACGTTGTGAAAACATTGACTCAGAATTAGACCACGTGCCTCATTACAACTAGAAATGAACTAAGGCGTTCGGGCATCAATAAAGTCAACTGGCGAACGTTCGTTATATATTTTTATTGTTTAAATTAAAATAATAAAGAATAGGGCATTTTATTATGATATTTGTAATCGGATCAAAGGCTTGTTTACGCTAGAGCTCGAGAGAGACTGTGAATAATAGGTGTAATGTTTTTAGGACGTAGAATAATTTAGACGACGGTCGGAATTATGTTTCTGCGCATATGAAGGTCAAAGCTCATAAGATTTTAAAACATCTCTACGAGACAACACTGGAAGATAAACTCGCAGTATGAACCAGGCTACAATAATGGATTTGTCACTGCAATTGCAGTTAGCAGCAGCGTCATATATTTTTATTCGTTATATAATTTTGAAGAATAAGAAACGGAAATCTCCGGAAATCTTTTCTTTACTCCGCTCCATGGCACAAACACAGAAAAACACACTCTTTTTAGTCACTGCGGAAAAAGACTGGTCCCAGACCATATACAAAAGACTGACGAAACAAAAAATAAGACAAAATCACATGTGCAATAATCAACGTTACGGCCCAAAAGGGTACCCCGTCTCAACATGTGGCAGAAAGTATTGTTGCATCCCTTTGATGCGACGACTGAAAACCGACAACTGATATGATGGTTAGTCCCGGATTAGTTACGCGTGTCAAATTTGTTACACGTACCATGCAGTAATTTTCCGTCTCCACTAGCTGTAACGTAACATGTTCGGTGTTACGTTACGGGGCATTTGGCACAAATGGATACCCTTTAGGCTTAGGGCACCAGCAACAACACATGGTCGGCTGTATGTTAGCTTCCGTAACGGAAAGTGTTCTGCTTAGCTGATATTAATACCAACTGGAATTGCTAGACACCTTGGACTGTCCAATGCACAGAAGTATATGGGTCATAGTTTTAGATGGCCATCTGCATCTGCTATGTCATCTGCCATGCTTGAAGAATATTTTATATAAAGTTGAAGAGGCATGGTGACTGGAAGTCATCAATGTTAGTATAATTTTACGTAGAAAAATCAATTGCAATGTCAAATTTTGAACAGAAAAGGGAAGAATCTGTGATATTGACATTGGCACTGCTGGCATAGTGTCTAGTAATAGTCCAGTTGGTAGAGGTTCGGCCTGTGTCAAACCTTGATAACCCTTAAATTGTAGGTAATTGTGCTGGCTAATCTACCATAATGGAATATTTTATAAATATACCTAAATATACGTCCAGAAATTAAAAAAAAACGGTGACGTGACGTATAAAACTAGGGTGACGTATAAAACCTTACCAAAACTGCAAAAATGAAGATACTTGAATTTTGCAAATTGCTTTTGGTTCCTGCATATTTACACTATGTATGTACCAAATTTCAAGTGTAAGCAAAACTTCAAACAAATTTGGCAAAGTTTCGAGTTTCAGATGCCGATGGATGTATAAAACCTTATAGAACAAAAAGTTTTGCTCTCCTGATTTTCGGCTGTAGCGTCATTATTGTATATATATTGAACTATAGTTTTCGAAAGTTTTATCACTTTCTGTTTATAATTGACATTTTTACAGCAACTTTTAAAAAATGACGTTTTATACCGTTTTCTCAAATCTCACGGCTTTGTTATTGCAAATTTCGTAATTGGACCGCCGCCATTCTGTAGCTATTTTTATTACGAACAAAATCATGTCCTAAGCATTTTTTCGTACAAAGTCATCCCGCTGAGTTATTTAAAGAAAACTACTAAAAAAAATTTTTTTCACGATTAAATTGTTAATCACTTTTTTTTCCTGATAAAATACTTTGTCAGCAAATTAGCCTGTTATTGTACTCATCATTTATAGTAGGCCTGTGTAGTTATTTCCGAGTTATCAAGGAAATGTCACTAACAGTAACTTTTCGGCCTCTGCCGACTGGACTATAACTACATCGAGAAGTTATGAGTTGCCTAAAATTCTTATCGAAAATTGTGAAAATTGCAAAGTAGACGTATACATTGCTAAAAATTAGTATCTACTGAATAAAACACTGATGTTCTTACTAATAGATTTTTTAAGTAAAATCGTATAATGAAAACATTCATCGCACATGCTCCGTGAAAGGCAATTTTACCTGGAAATTATACAAAACTGTCACTTTTGTCACGCTGTAGATAAAATTAAATATGGTACAGGTTTAAAAACTTAATTTGACTTGTTTCTTTTTTCTGAAATATATAACACTTTGAAATTTAATTGACTTAAGTAAATCCAATTTATGTTTTATGAATAAGAACTGTCTACCCGAGGTACAATTTAAAATTACGCTTCCTGTAATGAACCTGAATATGCAATTGACGCTTTCTGAAATACATCTTCTGGAAATGATATGCGAGTAGTCTTTAAAATTTGAATACTAACAGCCATAAATATTCCTAGCAACATGTTTTTAATGATAACTTTACGTCGTGTACCCTAATAAAAATTAACTACTGTTACGACTGTCACATCTTTTTTTATCAGCATTATTTCGAAAACATGTGGCCAGCATGGAAGCATTTTAAATCCTTTTCACCTGTTAATATTTACTTAATAAGCGCATCCTATTGTATCATGTTAGTTAATAAATTAATTAAAATATTTCAACATCGTGAATTTGATTACTTTAATACTGTACATAACTTACAACTAATGGGCATGAAAAATGTGGACTTTTAGGTAATTTATAGTAATTTCATAACAATCATGTACTTAATCACATTTGTATGCTTCATTCTCTACAGATTTGTAATTGAAATATTAGTATAGTGTATACCTACATAGTAGATATGGTAAAGTACATTAATAGATTTAAGAAAATATTATGACCTGCATAGACCGACCATCAAGTCCTAAAAGCAGCAGAGAGTCTAATTGTATTTCAATAATTTTTTTTGCCAGGTATCGAGAGGATGTATCGTATCTATAATAACGTTCATTAAATGTTAAAGTAGGCACACATATAAATCATATATAACAATAGTTTTTAATAAAAATGGTTTACAAATGATTAATTTAATTCAATTTCAGTGTCAATATCATCGTCTATGTTAGTAATAAATATCTCTGTAGTATTCGCAATATGAATCTTACTAATAATAAGATTCAGTGATACAGCTTGTGTGTCGCTTATTTTTAGCGGAACTGTCATAGAAATACTCTTTTTCTATTTTATGGAAATGCAAGCTGTTCCTTAAATAAATATACGTGTTGTTTTCATATACAGGGTGATCCATTAACGGTATCGAGCGGCTGTATATAGGAAACTAGACGTGCTACGATTATGGGGTAAAAAAATCTATTAACAAATACGACCAAAATAAATTGATTTAAAATATTTTCAAGTCTGTAACTTCACCGCTAGGGGACGCAACTGCTATAGTGTTACAGAAAATTGTCGGTTTTTCGAAATTTCGCTTATATAACCCAAGTTGAAAATACATTTTTTAGATTCACTGTTAAACCCTTCACAAGTTTTGTTTGAACTCTTTTTTTGTTATTATCATAGCAACGTCAGTATGAAGGACGCTATCTTGGAATTTTTAAATTGTCATAACTTCTAAATGCCTTAATCGATTTCAATAAACGATAGCTTATTTTAAAGAACTATTAATAAAATTTATATTTATGATATAGGAATAAAAATATTATTTTCCTGCACAACGGTAGGCGACGCTAATGAGAAAAGTTTTGTAATTGTCTCAGTTTACTAAAAAAATTAAATGCAACGACATAGGTTTTTTTCATGGCTTGATAGACCATTCATTAAGGAAAACAAATACACAAACCTGATGTCGATATCTTTTTTCGTTTTCAAGTTATTGCTAAAATAGTGAAGTTGTGCTAGAACATTCTCCTTTATTTAGTTCTCTTAATAACGTTGACATAATCCAAGCCAAAAATTAAATTGTAAAACTATACCAATCTTGCAATTGCAATATTTAATTTTTTATTAATTCCAAATATCTGAGTAGTTATAAAGATTATTGTTTTCATAACGAAGGAGGCTTTGTCCTATAAAAATAGACAAATAAAAAATTATGTCAAACGATATGTGACAGCTCTTGCTTCGTGCAAAATTAGTGTCATTCGTGTGAGAAAAGTACTTGTGTTCCATATGAAATTCCCAGGTCTCTAACTAATTCCCTTAGACATATTTGGGGATTTACATGGACACAAGCCAACATATTAATAATATCATCTTCCGTTCTTGCACAGTGATGTGCAAGAATGCTTACAGAATGTAGTGGCATCTGGATAAACGCTGAAATACTTCTCTGGAATAGCGTATTCTACGAGGGTATCGCAAAGCGTATTCTCTTGAAGCTATAACGGCATTTTTTAAACATTGAAAATCAACTGCCAACATATCATACGCTTCCACATTCATAAAAGGCATTTTCCTTGTTCACAAGTACTTTTCCAATACAAATAACACTAATTTTGCACGTAGCAAGAGCTGTCACAATTCGTTTGCCGTATTTTTTCAGTTGTCTATCTTCATAGTGCATAGCCTGCCTCGTTATGGAAACAATAATCTTTATAAATATTCAGATATTTGGAATTAATAAAAAATGAAACATTGCAGTTATCAAAAAAATTTCAAAATGAAGCAATAATTCTTTTTAAGGACAAGATTGGTATAGTTTTACAATTTAATATTGACTTGGATTATGTCAATGTTATTTAGAGAACTAAATAAAGGAGGATGTTCTAGCACAAGCTCACTATTTCAGCAATAACTTGAAAACGAAAAAAGATATCGACCTCCAGTTTGTGTATTTGTATTCCATAATGAATGGTCTATCAAGCTATGAAAAAAAACCTATATCGTTGCATTTAATTTTTTAGTAAACGGAATTACAAAACTTTTCTCATTAGCGTCGTCTACCGTTGTACAGGAAAATTATATTGTTATTCCTATATATTAAAAATAAATTTTATTAATAGTTCCCCATAATCGTAGTACGTCTAGTTTTCTATATAAAGCCGCTCGATACCGTTAATGGATCACCCTGTATATAGAATATATACTACACATAAATAAATAAAGACGTATGCCAAATAAAAATTCTGCAGCAAATACAATTTTAGAGTAATATTAAAAACGCGTGTGATGTCACTTTGCGGAACGGACTATCAGCTGTCTGCAGAACCCGTTTACCTGGCGCTATAAATTAAGTTCTTTGACTTGTTTGTTTCAGTATAGTTTTATCTTTCATCTGTGTTTTTGTCATGTCGGTGTGGAAAACCCAAACGGTGTAAAATTGTAGGTATAGGAGAAACGAGTGTTCTATTCGTAGGTGTACAAATACAACAATAAACCAGAGAAGGTTTTCATAAGTGTACCATCACACATACCATCTACTAATTTGTAAAGGAAGAAGCTCTCTTAAATTGAACATAAGTTTAAATTAATTTCTAAATAAAAATTCTCGAAAAAATCAAAATACACTAATTTTTTAGTATGATTTAAATACACAATAATTTTTAATAAAATCAACCATATCATGTAAGTGTTAGATTAGACCTAGAAATATTCGGATAAAACAAATGTTTGTGAGTGGTATAAGCCAATTGTTTTTGTATTATGCTACAGCGTTAAAAAACTAGTTAACATTTATAAAAATGTAATTTAATTTGTAACACCCTATATAATAAACTACCTTCTATTTTAATATATTCCCTTATAATAATTAAAATTAAATAAACTACAAAATGAAAGAAGATACGAAGAACACAAGGGTATAGTCTTTCCGAAGTCAGTTGAACATGTACAAAAACGTCTAGCAATAAAATTTAATAAGTTTCATAGGCGTCCCTAAAAAAGTTTTCTGCTAAAGGTAAAAATTACAATAATTTGTATATAATGTGTAGAAAACTTCCATTATTCATTCAAAGTTAATTTTATTACATTGGCGGTAAATTTCGTTTTGTTCCGTTTCAAAAGGTCTCTAAAATGCCATGTTGTAATAATATTAGTAAACAAAATATCCCTCTTATTTCTCCCCTTTGGCAATTGCAATATGAATCATAGACCATTTTTATGTAGAATTTTATGCTCTACAACTTTTATAAGAAACTTACTTTTTTTTCTAGCTCTTACCCCTTTTGACCCCTAATAGAAGATGCCTATAATAAATTAAAAATAACTGAGTCACACCAAATTCCACATTGTTGCACTGCACTGCTAGACCATTTGTTGACAACTGAATTTATGGCCAGGTCGCCCAGTGCGGCTGTGTTTGTGCCGCGTTTGCTCACGCGCTCATTCTTCAACTGGTCGACCAAACCTGTATATGGGTATGACTAAATAAATATGGGAACAGGTTTTTCAATGCAGAGTTGCTGCGTCAGCGACCGAACCTGGTACATACTGCTAACCTCTTGGTTCTTCAATTGAGATCGGAAAGATTATGCCTACGCAAATGTCGGTAACAACAAATCTAGCAGACAATTACATGAAAACCTAACCTAACCACTAATTCTCGATAGCTAGCCTGTTCCGCATCGTGACGTCACACTAATCAGAAAGCGTTTCACGCCTTCGGACGGATATTTCGTTTAGGTTTTCCACATACAACAATTTTTGTTATTTTTCTAAAACTATGTAAATGTGATTTTAAGGCTGTTTTTCACCATTTTATGACGTCTAAATAGGATTATTTTTTTATGAACATCCCTGTTTCAATCCATACTTGTGCAATAAACTCATTTGCTGTATAATCCCCTAAATATTTAATTTTGTGATGACTCGACGTAGGTAGTCATTCTCTTTTTATGAATGTATTGATAACGGCTCTGTGAAAGGTTCTTGCGGAACATCTAATACATATTCGAATCCCTCCGTATTAAATAGTAAGAGAAATTGCCACTGTTGTCTCTGATACAGCCATAGTCAAAAACATCAAGTCTGCTGTTCATACTCCACATATTTAAATTTGCCAGATCTAGTCATGCCGGGCAAATAATGCCTCTTTTGTTTCCTTCCGCGACCGCTCGAAAGTGGCACAAGAACGCCTACCCGGGGCGGCTAGATCTCTCTGATGGAATGGTTAACTGACCTATGTTATAAAACAAAACAACGTCGCACGCACGCTACGATCTTTAGACGTTCTTTTCGGAAGTGTTAGTAGGTCAATGTGTTATAGTCGCGGTACCGTTACGCGTTTAGTACTATTAATAACCGAAAATGGGGGTAAATTTGACGATTCCAAATAGAGGTGAAGTCTGTTTGAATTTTTTTACTTTTAGGAAAGAAGAGGTAGTAATGATGTTTTAGTTTGTGTGGCTTCAGAACGAGTTTGATGGGTGAAAGTTGGATGGTCGATTGGGAGTCAAGGTCCTTAGTAATTTTTTTTGTTCTTAGTCATCGACTTTATGAGCTGTACTAGCAGCGCGTAAATGTTAATGTCTCTCTTTAGCTTCAGTTAATGATTAATTTGGCATATATTTTCTTTTCGTTTCATTAGCAACAGAGTCATATAATAGGTACAATAATTTAAAAACGTAGCATCTTATATTCCTATTTTTTTACTCCATGAGTATGATAAGTCTCATTCCAAGAAATTTTGATTTTTTGTTGTAAAATTTTGACCGGACTGCAAGCACTAGTCAGGCACCCACCCCTGGCTCGACTGCGCTGCAAACACTGGGCAGGATGCCTTCCCTGGTTAAAGATGTGCAGACTCCCCGGGTTGATGTTCGGTTGCAACTGAATCTTTGGTCTAGCGTTCCTTGTATTGGGTGAAAAGTCCAAGACGATTTCCAAAACCATGACGGAAAATCGCGATGATGGGCTAAGCGACGACGCTAATTGTAACAAGACTTCGCAGCGTTGCCAACTTAATGTATCTAGTTACCTACTTACCAAAGTCAGTTTAATATCTAAGTGGTGTCGCCGGAAAATTTAAAATACTTTGTAGGTAGTTCTTATTAAATAAAATAATAAAATAAAATGAATGCATAAGGACACCCGATAATAATAAATTAAGTGTAAAATTTTGTGGTACTTTTTCTTGTTTTTTTTTTTAATGTAAATGTAACGTAAAATTAATTGTATATCGCGATCTGATATTTTCCAGAAAATACTAATATTAAAATCAACTTTTGCCAAGTTATAATAGTATTATACTGTTTAGTTTATTTAATTGGTGCAATAAGTATTAAATACTAATAACGTTGACTGAAATATTAGAGAATATTTCAATCAATCGATCAATGCTAAAAATATATTTTTATGTTAGAAAGAATAAGTATATTCCTTAATGATTATCTTAATATATACCTATGACTTAATATTAGAAAGTTAAGAAACGAAAACCTTGTATTTTTCTTTTTCTCCTAAAAAATGTTAGGGTTCTTTTCATTTTCATAAGGTTATCATTGCATTATAAGTACCTATACTTTATTTTATAATATCCATATAATTATTTATCAATTAAAATGTAATTTTTAGTGTAATATTAAATGCAAATTAAAATACTTATAATAGTTAGATTTTTATTTAGATTCATTTACAGAAATTCTAAACTTATTACTATACAAAATATTTACTAATGAATTTTTTCTGGTGGTAATAGAAACAAAAGCAATAAAATTTGGTAAAAATTATACTTTAAAATATAAATCAATATACTCAAGACGTAGAGTGTAGATGCGGAAATTAAAAAAAAATATATTAACAATATTTATGTTTGTCTTACATTCAAAATACATAGTAAATTGTGGAAAAAAAATCTTTTAATGATAAAAAATATATATGTAAAAGTGAGGTTATTTTACTTCTACCAGAAACTCGTGAAACTCAATTGATACCAACTAGATTTAAACAATAAAATTTGGTAAGCAACTAAATTCTAGTTTGATTTATATTGACAACATTACGAAATCTTGTTGCAATTAGTGTCGTCTTGGGTTAAGGCCTCTTTGGAACATTGAATCTTCCTGGGTTTCTTGGATTAATGATGAACAGAGTGTTGCGTTGATTAGGTCCAAATTTCATAATATTCAAAAATTTTTTGGAATTTCCAAATTCGGATCTAATTTTCGGTCACAGCATGCAAATCGAACGATCGTAGATTAGGGTTGCTGTATCGTGGTGGTTTGATCTCTGTGGAGTGGTTTTTGAGCTCGACGACGCGACACAGTGGGAAATATGGGAAAAATATTTTTTTTTATTCTTCTTCGAATATGCTTAATTTTATGATCCTGGTGCGATAATTTGATATGTGTCTATATAGAATTTTCTAAATCGAATGATAATAACCCATCAGCCTCAATAAAAATTCGGTATATAAAAATAAAATGAAAATTTTTGTAACAAAACCGAGGAAAAAACAAAAAGAGAAAAACAAAAAATAATAAATAAAAATAAAAAACAAAAAAACAACCATTGTAAAGACTGTTACCTTGAGTTTTTATCTAAAATTGTTGAAACATTTATAATTTATCGAATGAAATTTTATCTATCTATCTAAATACCCATTTATTTCTTGTGGATTTGAGAATAAGTTTCACGGGTTTGAGGTTAGGTTTTTATCGACATAGCTTAGGTTTGAGGGTTCAGAAATGCAAAATATTAGCTCCAGAATATAGTTTTCATGGAGTCACATTCTTTGGTTTGGAAAATATCCTTCTTTTTACTTTCTAGCTCAGATTTCTTGGTTTTGAGGTTAGGTATTTAAGAATAGCGGTTAGGGGCTTTAAAAATAAAAAATTATGTTCCAGAAAATAGTCTTCAAGAACTTTTAGTTTTTGGTGTAGAACATATACATTCTATGAATTTCTAGCTCAAGTTTTTAGAATTTGAATTTGGGTTTTGAGGGTTTGAGGTTACGTTTTGAAGAGTTTGAGGTTAGGTTTTTATGGGTGTAGGTTTATGGCTTTAGAGTTAGGAAATATAAGCTTAAAAATATAGTTTTCAAGTAATTATATCCATAGATTTAGAAGAGTCAGTGTATTACTTTGAGGTTAGGTTTGATAAATTTGAGGTTCTGTTTTTGGGTTCAGGTTTAAGGTTGAAAAGTATTGTGAAGCTACATGATTATTTTTATTGTTTGATCAACCTCAGATACGAAATTTTTTATTTGTTTATTTTTATATACCGAATTTTTATTATCTTTGTTGTTGAGGCTGATGGGTTCTTACTCGAAAAAATTTCTATCTAGATATATCAAATTGTTGTACATACCTGGATCATGAAATTATTTCCCTCTCTGCAACGGCGAAATTGGAAACATCGGTGAATAATCATAATTATTCACACCAAAATTGAGCTATTTCTGTTGAATACACCAGTTCAAAATGACTTAAAGCTTGGTATGGGTTTATTATACCGATAAATATAACTACTTATTTTTTTTTATGAAAAGATTAAAACTATTCTTCAATTAGATACCTACGTGAATGTTACACAATTGTAACCTTAACATTTCAACTCGATATTCAAATGGAGATGGCTGAAAAGGTTAGGCACTGTGTATGCATTCATAATATACTAATTGATTAATTTTTAAAGAAACTATTTATTATGCAAAGCTTATCTTGATTTTCCATGTTTCCAGATGTTCGTTTTTTAATCAACTACTTGCTGCTGCTTCCTACATGTTCCTGTATAAAATTATTTTTTATTCAATGACACTGTTCCACGATTTAACGAATTTAAACAATATAATCCGTACCTTTTTATGAAAGTTAAAAACGTGATAAAAATACTTCTACAAAATATTGTGGTATCCGATTAAACAATTTAATTACATTTTAAAAATAATTCGAGGTACGAAAATCCTTGAAATGAAACCCGTTCCTATATTTTCGACGACCGCAAGGTTGCCCAAAGCTGTACGGAACTGTGAATGCGACAATCGTGTTTTGTTTACGGTGACGTTTATTAGCATTTATATATATATTTTTGTCCGATAAACTATTCTGACCGAAATACCGTTACAAGTTGGTAATATTTTGTGCATGCCCACATGATGGAATTTTTTGTATTGTGGTGTGTCATATTTGTACAGAAGCTTCCATTGACCTTTAGAAACACGTATCAATAGTTTATTTTTCAAATTCCGTTGTAAGAACTATTTTTTTAAATTTTTTTTAGTAATTTTCGTACCCCGCCACTGAAGAAGCTAGTATTCACAGTTAGATGTCTCCAAATGAGGAACTAACTCTCGCCGTTCTATTCGCTTCATCACCGTTGACCCGCACTATCTCCCTTCACATGCATTGTAGTTTGCCTACAATTCATGTATTTGTAACACATGATTACAGTGGCTACGTACATACATAAGTATTAAAGTGCATTTTAAAGAATTATAGAGATCATCAACAAAATAAATAACAGACAATTTTATTGCAAAATTATGGGTATTGCATACTATTTTGCAAGCGAAATCCGAAAATTTATTTATAAATCGTTCCAGTTTAAGTCAGCGTTTATTGTTCTTCGTCCGGTTAGAAAACATACAATGGTAATTTATGATGTTAAGAACAGGATATATATCAAGTTAAGTAAATGTACATTTGGGTGTCGTGTCATATAATCGATCTACTGTATATGCCAGCTGTGAGGAAAATAATACGCCGTGTTAGATTAGAACATTAACTTACTTTTACTGTTCTCGTTTGTATTTTTATGAGGATCGTGATATTCTACTCAACCTGCTTTTATACAAAAGTACAAAAGTAAATGATCGTTCAATCTCTATACCGTTTGACGTCGACTAAAAATGTCTTGTCTTAGAAAGTACCCCAAAATTAATAAACCCGAACTTAAAACAAGACCTTAAAATGTAAATACACCCCCAGATGAGCATTAAAACTGGATTTAAGTAAATCCCTTAGCAACAGCCAATCAATTGTCTCACAACCAAACTAGATTTAGTTAAATCGTAACTAAAATTCATTTGATAAGCTGGTCGTTAGAGTTAAAATGTTTGATGAAGATTTACGAAATTTGGGATCTTTCAACTATAGGTAAAAATTTGCCGAGTTGATACACAAATCCGACAACCAGTGGCGGAGATGTTGGAAGATACAGCCACCAAGAAAGTCAAACTCCCTTGAATATTTTATGAATTGGCCATTTATTCCCGTTAGTGTTTCTAAGAAAGATGTTCTCCATTTTATTGAAAAACGAAATAATTAAAAAATTAGAGGTGGCTTTTATTAGATATTTAATTTTAAATACAATCAGTGGCGGCTCTTGACTTCCACAAAGGTACAAGTATTGAAAAAAAATCCAATATAATTGGGTAGTTTTATTTTAAGTACTATTGAAATTTAGGACAAATGTACTCAACATTATTTTTTCTTTTCTTTTTGCCCGAAATAAACTTCAATTATTACTTTTCACTAATGTTTGATATTTTTCGCACCATTAATTTGTCTACAGATAGCGTTGCAAGTGTTGTTAGTCTGTCTTTACAATCTAATTTAACCTTTTACAATCTTTTTAAAAACACACAAGAAACAGTACCTTGGTAAAAAACTTTTACACCACACGTAAACAAATTTCGTTTGAAAAAAAGCGGTCTTTCCGAACTCAGTTGAACATGTATAAAAACGCCTAGCAATAAAATTTAATGAGTTTCATAGGCGTCCCTAAAAAAATATTCTGCTAAAGGTAAAAATGTATAATAATTTGTATATGTATAAACTGTAGAAAATTTCTATGTTCATTTGACCAACAACATATTTTAATTATTTATGTCCTCAAACAATTTTATTATATTGATAGTAAATTTCGTTTAGTTCCGTTTCAAAAAGGTCTCCAAAATGCCATGTTTTAATAATATTAGTAAACATAATATCCCCCTTATTTCTCCCTTTTACAATTGTAACATTAATGATTAATAGAAGTTGCCTATAATAAATTAAAATTACCTTAATCACACCAAATTCCGCATTGCTGCACTGCACTGATAGGCCATTTGTCGACAACTGAATTTATGACCAGGTCGCCCAGTGCGGCTGCGTTTGTGTCGCGTTTGCCCGCGCGCTCGTTCTTCAACAGGGCAACCAGACTTGTATATGGGTATAGCTAAGTAAATATGGGAACAAGTTTTTCAAATATTTTAATGCCGAGTTGCTGCGTCAGCGACCGAACCTGGTACATACTGCTAACCTCTTGATTCTTCAATTGAGATCGGAAAGACCATACTATTTGATAACGAGCGGTCTAAATAGAGCCGAAACTGTATAGTAAATATGCACTACACTTACTCGGTCTTTCACTGCTACGCGACGGTAACCATGACCACCGCTGTAAACACTTTCCAGATTTAGGGACGAGTTACGAGCAGCCCACGTATTCAGTGTTTTTCAAATGAAAACAAGTGGAGTTAAATTGACTGACATTACAAATTTATTTCTTTGTCTTTGTGTTTCATAAAGCTAATCTACTTAATTATAACCTAAATTTTGAATTAAATTTTTTTACAATGTAAATTTCAGCCGTCACTGAATACAATGTAACCATTAGAAGTTAAAAAAATTTATTGGCATAGCAATTTTCAATTTTAAATTTCTTAGGGGATTATATCTTTTTTTAATTTTCGGGATTGCATTATATTTAAAATTTAATTCGTAACAAACAAATCCTATAATACTTTTAAGGCTTTTCCACAGTCCGTGCTGATATTTAAAGTAGCTTTAACTAGAAATCCTTAACCTGCCATTGTTGTTCTCAAGCTAGATTCTGTTATTACTAATTTATCTCCTATTACTAATTACATCACATAAACAATTGACGAGGGTTTGAAAATAGACATCATTTACACTGATTTTTCTAAAGTCTTTGACAGACTGAACCACAACGTTTTGCTTAAAAAATTATTGAATTTTGATCTTTCCAACGATCTTGTTCAATTTCTTAAGTCTTATTGCAGTAATAGGGTACAAACAGTATTATTTTGTGGTTCTAATTCTCTCAAAGTACGCCTCACTTCAGGAGTCCCTCAAGGGTCCATCTTGGCACTTTTACTTTTTAGTATATTCATCGATGATATTTTAGCATATCTCACCGTCAGTGGCCTTCTTTACGAGGATCATTTTAAATTATTAATTTTTAGACCAAACTATCGCACCCGAATCTTAAATTTGCATCTCACCACTTTTTTTATCTTCCAATGGATAGAACTGATATTAAAATATTTTCACCCATTCAAAATATTCATATTATTATTGTTAGGTTATGAATGAATTTTAACTTTTTAAGTGTTTACTGTGTATTTATTTTTGTAAAATGTACGTTTAATTTAGGTTAATTGTGTTGTATTATTTGTATTATTTCTAATCTGTAATTGGGTTTGAATAAAGTAAATCAATAAATAGAAAATGGCTCTTTGAATTGAAATGGAATAAATCATTTTTCTTACAAACACTAACCAGAATTAAATGCACTATTACTAAAATATTCTGTGGCGTCAAAATTCTGGGGTTCCTAGAGCTGGTATCCTCCAACATGTCCGCCACAAATTTGTGTAGCAACTGCGTAGACAATTTTTGCGACAAAAAAAAATGGGGAACAGCCCTATTGTAGCATTTTGGGATTTGAACAGCTGAAAGGAAACATAAAAATTGTGATTTTTTTAAATATTTTTTCGCAGTTTTTTCTGACGCTGCTTTTTGGCGACGAATTTCTGTTACTGTGTCAAGTAATGGTTCCTGCACACAAAATCGCAGCTTTCACATTCACAAGCTCCTAAAAAAAGTGTCATAAAATCGTGGACGCCCAAACAAATCCAGGTCAGTTCTTGGGTCTCTCTGAGCGTGCGTTGCGCCTGACTCGGCTTCTATTGGAAATCGAAACGAGTCTCAATTTTCTAGCATTTCTGCAGTTTAAGGAATGTACTTTCCAATGCACGGGCTGAAAACCTATACTTAACGATAGTACGAACTATTGTAAATGTCATGTAAGTCGATACGGCTTAGGTAAATGCCACATGCCCCAGGAGGAAGTAAGTCTGCACGCCATGGGCGTACGCAAAAATTTCTAAATCGAATTCATAAATTCTAATTCGAATAAAATAACATAATAAAAGATTTAATAAAAAGTGTGGGAATCAAAACTAAAGAAATAGACACAATATGAATATGACAAAAATAGGAAACATGTAGAAGAACTAATAAAGACGGTATAATACAGGAAATGTAAAATTCTGGAAGAAAACATGAAAGCAGAATCTGGAGAAACAGGAGGAAATGGCGAAGAAGAATATATAAGACAACATTATGGAGGGGAAGAAATTGAAGCTGATATTGAAGAAACTAATGCAGCAAGTTGAAAATAAATAAAAAAATAATGAAAACTTATTAATCATTATTAACGCTGGAAAATGGTCTTTGTATGCATTAGGAAACTAAGAACAATAGACAGAATGTGAATATGAAGAATGATACATATAGAAGAACTAATACAGACAGTATCAAACAGAAAATGTATAGAAAATTCTAGAAGAAAACGGCAAAGCAGCAACAGGAAAAAATGGTGAAGTGGAAGAATATACGAGACATTATGAGGAAGAACATATTGAAGCAGATGCTTACGAACCAAACTGAAGAAAAGAAAGAAATCAGGAAGAAATTATCAATAATTACTAGTGATGTTGGAAAATAGTCTTTAGATATACAGGGTGAGTTAGGATTTACCGAAAAAAAATTTTTTGAATGTACAGGGACTCTTACAAATACAATTTTGTAAAAAAAATCAAAAAGGGCAGTTCGAAAATGATGTAATAATAGTATACTGCTGTACGGCACTGGAAACTGGTCCACTGTAAAACCTAACCTTACAGTCGGCGACCAACATGGTGCCAAAGTGTAATAAAAAATGAACGAACAAAAAAATTGAAAGAATTTCCAAATGAAAGAAATAAAAGAAAATTGTATAATACCTATTTTATATCAGCAAATTCAACTGCATTTGCCGTTATTGTTATTATTAATTAATAAAATTAATTTGTGGCTTTAATTAATAAAATAATTTGACATACCCGCTGTTACAACAACTTTTCAAAATTTTGTTCACCGACGTATAAACACATTTGGGCCCGTCTTACCCAGTTTCTACGAACTAACACAAATGTTGTCTTGCTTCACCTTCACACAAATGCTTCACCATAACACAAATGTTGTCTTGCTTCATCATAAATTAAATCCCTATCCATTAACTCCGGGTTATTATATACATAAGCCATTTTTGACACTTGAAACACTAACGTAAGCACTATCGCAAAAACGTTAATACTTAAAACGGATTTCAATATTCGAAATAGCCTGGGACTACGTGGCGGCAGAGCACTGCGCACAGCGCACGACGCAGATAGAATGCATTCCGATGATACTAGAGGCTACAGTAGCTCAGCGATATAATGGTTGAAAACACTACAACTTCAATATTTTTTTTCTCGGAAACTAACGAGCGTTCAAATAAAAACGTGGTCAAGTTGGTTCTGAAAATTTGGACGTAGGGCGTAGCGTATAGCAAATGAACTTAAACTTCAACGGTCAAAGCGCTATATCGCTGCTATCAATTTGAATATTTTCGTTTTAAAAAGCGTTTAAAATGGTGTTTTCTCAAGAACAAAAAGTGTTTATCATAGAGTCCTACTTTAGAAATGGACGCAAGATTGATGGAATATGGAAGTATTCTATTGAGGAATGTTTCATAGAATTTCAAAATCAATTTCCCGGCGTTGTTGAGTACAAAATTTTTCAAAGTGCAGTTCAGCGTTGTGTTAATGTTTTTCGTGAAACGGGCAGTGTAACAAGAAAAGAAGGAAGCGGCCGACCTAAAAAGCGGACTGAAGAATTAAAAGAAAATGTCCAACAAATAATGGAAAATGCGCCAAGAACTTCTGTACGTGTTTTATCACAAATGGTGGGAGTATCAGTCGGTACCTGCCACACAGTGTTAAAAAATGATTTGCGTTTGTTCTCCTATCGTTTAACTTGTCAGCAAGAACTTCATGAAGTTGATTTTCCGCGACGGGCTGTATTTTGTGAATGGTTTTTAAACAAGTACGGTGAACTTCATAATATCACCTTTTTTTCTGATGAAGCCTGGTTTCATTTAAGTGTTATAACAAGGAGGGGTACACTTTCCGCAGCTCCTTTAATTGTTTGTTGTTGTTATCACGATTATTCTTTAAAATAAAGTTATATAGTCATTAACGTTATTGAAACTGACAGCTGCTATACTGCTCGTTGAGAAATGAGATTAAGTTGGTCGCTATAAGCTACGCCCTACGTCCAATGTGTCAGAGCCAACTTCGACCACGTTTTTATTTGAACGCACGTTATAAGTGTTTTACAAAAAATTTGTTTACGATATTGACTCCATTTTTCATATCGTATGTTTTTGTTGTGAATCACAATGTAGAGATCTTAGAGAAACTTTTAAATTTATACAATTTATGTTTTTAAGTATCAATAAAACTTGTAGCAAGCGATAGGGTGGTGACATGGATATGGAACCTACTTTGTTTTTGGTCAGTCAATTGGAGGGTAATATGACTTTTATACCTAATGTTTTCTTGTCTTTGTTAACTAATATCCTGTATCGCAAAAATGCGAAACGGCGATAATCACAGATGTAATCTTTTCTCATTTATCAAATTATAAGATCGTTATGTGGTTTCACGCTCGCAAGTTAAACCCTGCAACAGTTGAATAATTGTATAACGCTTTATATTATCTAACGTAAACTAATACATTTTATTCATATCACTATTGTCAGTATAGAAGAAAATCTGGTTGCATTTTTAGACAGCAACTGTGTTTTTATATCATTAGGTAATAAGCCTAGTTAAAATGTCAGTAAGAGTATTACATGCATCGGTAATAAAATAGCTTTGTTCCTAGAACAATTCAAATCAGTTTCCATCAATCAGACGCATGCGCATTCCGCTTACGTAAGGTTTAAAATTAATTTATTAAAACTGTTGGAAATTGATTCCAATGTACTAGGAACAAGCTATTTTTCCTGTTATGAACATTTCTACCAAAATAGAGTGATTACTATGAAAGAATATTTACGGTTCAGGTTAACATAAATGTTTTTTTATACAGAATATTCATAATGTTCTCGTAATAATTGACATATATTGAATCCCTTTTTTATCGTTTGGGTCGGTTTTGGAATTTAGTTTTTTTTCATGATATTTTGGAATTTTAAATAATAATTTCCTTGTTCATAATGTGAAATACTTATCCATATATACGCAATATGAAGCCTGATTTTCTTTCTATTCATATAACCTTTAACTTTAAGGATTGTAATCAATCTTGTTCCACCATTTTTTAACAATTTAATACTCGATTTCTTTACCAGCTTTCAATTTAAAGGACCTTGGAAAATACTTCGAAATCTACTTAAAAATGGTGGTAAATTGATCCCCGCCATTGTGAGTAAAGATAGTACATCAAAAAATAAGAAAACCTGATTACGTATAATTTTTTTTAAATTTGTTCAGTGATCTCCCACCATAAATATACGAAAATAAAGATGCAATGTATTACCAAAAATTGACAAAGATATATTTTATATATTATATTTTTGAAAATATATTAGGGTATATTTCTACGCTAAACAGTATACATTTATTATAGTAATTAGTTATAGGGCTCAACTTTTGAAGTGCCTTTCAAGCTCAAAGCCGAAGTTCATAGTACGAATTCATAAATTAATGGGTTACAACTCAACCAACATATGGAAATGAAAGAAAAGAAAATGAGGACATTGACCTTGTACTTACGAATCCACATGCAATGCGATTTATGCGCAGTATCAATTGCAATGCTTATATATATATTAAGCATTTAAGCAGCCAAGTTCAGTGACCTTACCACTCTAGTGTATTGTATGTTATATACAATTTAATTAATGTCAGGTGCATAATTTTTTCGGTGCATAAACATCAACAAGACTCAAAACGCAAAATTGTATTATAAACTTGTAATATAATATTTTTCAGATTAAACACAGGATTGGCTTCAGTTTTCATTTCATAGTTATTAATGATTATTTCATGCAGATTGATTAAATCTAAAACAAAAAAGGAAATGCTTTTCCACAAGACATTTCCAAATTAATTAAAATGGAATATTGTACTTGGTGTATTAAAATTGTTTAAAATGTCACACACATTTCAATACACTTTGTTAAAATTAAAATACAAAATTTATCTTTTCTTTGATTGTCTAGAGATTAATATTTACAGGGGTATATTTACCATATTATCCATTTTCAAAAAAAAAAGATTCTCTTATTTTTTTTATGTATTATTCATCCTGAAAATATTGGGAGACAATTTAAGACCACCCTGTATATTGTATAAGTATAATATTCTCGTTTCGATAAGAATTACAAATTTTGATTGAATGTAAATGGAATATTTAAAAGTAGACTTCCTTCTTGCTTCCTTACGTCTACAGCACTGGCAGAGTGGTTCATTCGTAAAATATACCACCATTTAACGCTACGGTAAATTTATCGTAACAGCCGACAATTTGGTTGCGACACATTTTTGTATAACGTCTCGACTGGAGTAAATGTTGAAATTGCGTAAACTAGATTCTCGATCTAGTGCGCGGTTTAGAGATGGGTTATCTGCGGCGTCGGCAAAAAAGCACCGGAGAGAACTGTCAATTGAAGCACTGTTGTTCAATTGTGGATAATTAATTTTTTTTCTTTCAAAATTCGCACAATGGTCGTCGTGACGAACGCTACTGTTTCATAAAACGGTTTTTAGTTATTGCAGTTTTTCAATGAGTCGGAGAAATTTTGAAATACCTAAATTTCATAAATCATGAAAGGTTACGACTTTACCTGAATGAAGCATAAATAATAAACAATTTTTTAGAAATGTTGACCCTCTTAGCAAATTCTATGATTTTCTCAATTTTTTTTTGCAGGAATGAATGCAATATTTTTATTTTTTAGTATAATCTTTTAAAAAGGAGGTCTTGATACATATACAGAATGTCCCAGAAAACTTGAGACACCGTTGAACCACAGCCTTCTGGCATCAAAATAAATTAATTTTGATCAATTTACTGGTACGACGAAGTCGACGCCGACATTTTTTTAGATAACTTTTCAACGGATTGAGCTAGGCTTCTTTCTTGGTTGGTAAGCGTCTTTACTTGTTTCAGTATATTACTATAATATGTAAGAAATTGACAAGTGTTATTTTTTCGGCATTGAATATGCTCAAGGTATACAGGGTGATTCAGTAATAATGTCATTAATTTTATAGGAAGATATGGGAAAATGAGTTGAATACGAATACGCGATAAAAAAAAATAAAATGCATATTTACGCTGAAAAAATATTTTCAGATCATTATTTAAACCTTTTTTCGAACCGTTCCTGACCGCTGATCTACAAAGGTTTATCCAGAGTAAATCTTGACCTACCTACCTTATTCGGTCTTTAACCTAGATTTTACTGCATTTTTAATCCGTAGTGACCGATAAGGAAAAAATAGATCTTTTTACCTAGACACGTGAATGAAATTAGATATTATTTCACATTTTCAATATTAAAAAGTATTAATTATATTATTTGTTATTAAAAATAAATGCATAACGATAATAATTGTTTTCGAATGTTAGATTACAATTTAGTATTTTTAATACATAAAAAAAACTCTAAAAAAACATTCATCTGTCCATAGCACTTTGTTAATAAAGTTGGAATTCGCTGCGCTTTGATTTTAAAACCAATTGCAAAATTCAACACGTTCTGAGGAAATCTACTGTTTCGCTTCCCCATCATAAAATATGTTACGAAGTAAAAATTAATAAGATTATGTCTGAATCATCCTGTATGGTGTTGGGGAATTTCGTTTTTATATTTCAAGCAGTGTTTCTATGCATAAAAATAAGCAGAATTTTATATGAACGCAGATTTGGTATAGGTGCGAATAAAAGTTATGGGATAGTAAAAAAGGAGAGGATTAAAAAAAAAGAAAATAACACCCTCTATGCCATTTCCTTACATTACATTCCATCCTTTCTGGGATACCCTGTATATAATGTAACATATTAAAATGAAACATTAATAATATAACATTTTTTATATGTATATTATGTAAGTATTTACATCCTTGATTTTTAAAATTTGACATTTTAAAATCAAATGTTAAATTTAAATAAGGACGAACAGACGAAAAATGAATACGCGAATTGTTTCAAAAATTTTCAATGCCATACATAAAATCGTTTTTTCACCACATTTTTGGTATTTTATTTTGAATAATTGAAGTTATATATATTTAAAAGGAATATATGTCTTCGAAACAAAAATTATAAGGTTCATGTTCATATAGCCATCAATGACATGAAGAGTCTTTACTCGAAAAACATAAATTTGGTTACTGGTACTTAAAAATTCCAGTAATTCTTAGAAAATTAACATAAAATTTTAACTGCATATTCGTTATCGTTTATATATTTTGTAAGTATAAGGTACACCATTGTTTTACATTTGACATTTTATTACATTCACCCTGTATAGTAAGTATTTTGAATTATTTTGGAGAATCTTGAACTACACATGTCAATAAGATAAAGAGTGATTTATTTTAAATTCTAAAATTATAGGAAATAATTCTTTACTGAAAATTACATGCGCTATTCTCTGTAAACTTTTATGTCCTTACCTTACAATTTTTGTTTTTTTGCATTTTAATTTTGACAAAGTGTATTGAAATGTGTGTGACATTTCGAACAATTTTAATACACCAAGTACAATATTCCATTTTAATTAATTTGGAAATGTCTTGTGGAAAAGTATTTCCTTTTTTGTTTTAGTTTTAATCAATCTGCATTAAATAATCATTAATAACTATGAAATGAAAACTGAAGCCAATCTTGTGTTTAATCTGAAAAATATTATATTACAAAGTTTCTAATGTAATTTTGCGTTTTGAGTCTTGTTGACGTTTATGCACCGAAAAAATCATCCACCTGACATTAATTAAATTGTATATCATACAATACATTAGAGTGGTAAGGTCACTGAACTTGGCTGCTTAAATGCTTGATATATATATAAGCATTGCAATTGATACTGCGCATAAATCGCATTGCATGGGGATTTGTAAGTACAAGGTCAATGTCCTCATTTTCTTTTCTTTCATTTCCGTATGTTGGTTGAGTTGTAAACCCATTAATTTATTTTCTAACTAAAACGGTTAAAATTTTGAAAAAATCCTTACCTTACATCTCAAGAATTATAGACGGATTTGAATTTAATTTGGTACATCAATGAAAATGCATTAATATTTGAAATTATCTATATGTATATACGTGGAGATTTTTATTAAGAAACCTGAACTAACATAGGTATAAATAGTAAATAATTCAATAAAATAATAATAGGTAGTAGTAGTAGTAGCAGCAGTAATTTGTCTTGATTTATTTACATTCATTCATCTTGAGCTTGTTACTATAAACTTAATTTTTAAGGGCTCTCTTAGAAAAGTAACGGGTTTAAGTCCGTAAACGAATTCAGTTTGTCAAATAGATAATTTGTTCATCAAAATACGAAGGATCTCCTTCTCCAGAAAAAAAGAGTTAGTTCATATTTCCAAAGAAAAATAACAGGATACGTATTTGCTGGATTTTGAACACTACCACTAACTACTACGAAATTAAAATTAATATTCTACCAATTAAAAGACCTCTTTTGACATTCGTTTATAGATTCTTGACAACATCAGAAAATTATAAAACTGAACCTCCTGAGTCAATTATCTTAACTTATCAATTCATAATTTCCTATTTTAAAGTATAATCACCCTGTATTACCTTTAAGCAGAATGAATATGATCAATTTTAATATATTCAGATTATTGAATTGAATAGAATAAGTAATTTGTTCATGTAACTTGTTTTTGTCTGTAGACCAGTTGTTTTAGATTTGTATAACCAACAAGCATCTTGCTGAGAGAAATCAAAAACTCACCTTCCCTGATTCCCAGGAGTTCTTCCTCTGGTTCTTGTGCTCCATGGAGATAGTCATTTTCCAGGCGTTCACTTAATTTAAGTACATTGATAACTCCAACTGCACTGATTTCAAACTCAACCACGTCTTTTAAAATTGCCTAACAGCACCGAAAAGTCAGCACGTATTAAGGTAGGGTCACTCAGTAGTCACACCGCGTCTTGCGACAATTGCTCCAGTTCTTCGGGTCTTGGGAATCAAATTGCATTAACAACAATTACCGCTTATGCAAAAACTGATATTTCAGTTCTCACATCGTTCGAGCTGCTGGGTTTTCACTGCGGCTTCTGGTGTTGGCCGCTTTCACCTGCAAGAGATGAGTCTTTCTTAATAATGTTAGTAAATAAAGACGTCCAATCGGCATTGTAATTAGTGATGAGAGAAATTTGATGTGATGGGGATCTGTGACTCATTTAGTGTCAACGACTTCGAGGATGCTGTAATATACAGAGTGTTTGTGTATGTTTCAACAACTTAAAGCCTTCATGTCGAAAATTAAAAAAATACAGGGTTTCCGGAAACTACGAGCAATTATACTCATAAAAGAAATGGTATAAGTTATAAGTTCCTATGACTTTTTTCGAAAACTTTGTATATTTAATTTCAAATAGCCCTCAGCGGAAAAGAAATCGTTCATAACATTTGCAACTTAAAGATCATTAAATTATTTTACAAAAATATCTTCTTGTTCTAAATCGATAATAATATGAACCGTTGTGGATAAAAAACCCAATTAATGTTTAAAAGAACCGTGAAAGAGAAAGCATTAAATTTACCAATTTTTGCAGTATACACATACACTATAAATAAGGTAATATTTGATCATAAAAGACAATTTATAACTGTAAATATTAAATTTTACTAGATTGTGGTTACTTATAATTCTTTAAAAAAAAACACTGAAATTTAATAATAAACACGTACTGGAATTTTAACTAAACGGCAAATTTTTTCAACTTAGTAGCCTCCTTATATGGCTTTCTTATTGGTCTTTAAACTGAAGCTTTTAATTCTTTTGAAAAATAAAAAATAAAAAGTTACGATTAATTTCTTTGCCAATAAGACTCATTTTAAACCCTTTAAGTCTTTAGATATTTTCGTAGGTGTAGTTTATTACAAGTGTATCAAATTTGAAAAAGATTGTTAAATTGAAAAAAATCCAAAAATGAATGAAAACGATAAGTAACGGAATTGAAATTGGGTTTTTAAAAAAAAGTGTCTTAGGAGCTTACGTACCAATATTTTGATAAATAAAGTCACCTTAATTTTTTTTTCCTCGTAATTTCCGGATAACTGTAATCAAAAAATCAAATCTCGATTAATTCAATTTAGATGGTTCATGATGATGATGAAACAATATTTTCTTTAACAGATAGAGATTTTAAACATTTAATGCTAAACTATTTATGGTTTAGTGAATAAAGACAATTCTAAGCTATAGTACTCTACAATTTTCAACTACGGCAGATTACAACGAATAAAATGCGGACTGGTACAGGCACTTATTGCAGTGAATTATACGTATCATATTACAAATGTGACCTATTCATGGTTGAAATTTTTTGTTTTTTGTTTCCTTATTTATTGGGTTATTTTTGTGATAATAGTTTTTCCTAACCGAAATCTCACATTAAAGAAAACAAACAAATACAAAATACACTAAATATCGCGTACCTACTTACTTTAAGACGTTGGTAATTAGGTATTATTTTTTTAATAATTAAAAACGAAAAGTCATTATAAGTTTAGAAGATGAAATCAGATAGATTTTCAAAACGTTAACGACTTTTTAATGTGCACCACATATTTTTTGTATTTTGTATTTGTCTGCTTTTTCAGTGTGATATTTTTTGGTTTTGGGGCAAGGATTTATTTATTTCATTAATTGGCAAAATACCAAATAAATAAGGAAAAAAAACAAAATTATGTCACAAATAAATGTCTTCAGACAATATGTTGAAATTTATGTTAAATTCCATAAAAATCTATATATTTAACAATCTTTTCAAGATAAAATTATTATATTTTGGTAATATAAATACTAACAACTCATGAGTCGGCCATTCTAGAATAAAATGTTAAAGTAGTAGGAATAATTTATTTTGCAATATAGAAAGATACAAAATCTCATCAAATTATTTTTGTCAAATTAGGTACTTCTGTTCTTTTCCAAAATTTGCCATATCGGATATGTAGTTTTCAAATTTTTAACTTTATCCATTTTGCGTATATTTAATTATAGTAAAATATCTCATACAAAATTCCACAAATATGTATATTTGTGTAAAACTATACATTACATACTTGTTTTCATTTTTATTAATATATATTTACTAATTGCAACTGGTTGGGAATTATATATTATATATTAGGCACCACATGAAAATAATACATTGATTAAAATAAAAGAAAGTTTTCTGTAATTACTCGATATTGAGTCAATACTTAAAAAATGTGGGTATTCAAATATTAATCAAAATATTTGGTAACTACCTTGTTTTCATGAAAATCTGTGACCAAATATCGATTTGCATGGCCTCGTTTCAGTTCAATGTTCGACTTCCATAATAGTTAAAATATTTTTAGAATTATATTATGCATTAGAATGAGGCTAACGTGCGTACAGTGGCGTTATACTATCACGAAACCTGAACAAATTTTAAATGTTCATTTTGCATTATTGTAATTCATTTTAAAAATAAAAAAATTGCATATGTTTAGGCCTTTCTAAAATTTTTCGAAATTCTTCAGGGTCAATTAGATTATATATCTTTTGGATACTTAAATTTTTGTTATCAAAGAACATTGTTTGACTAATTTAATCAGACTTTTAGAAAAATTTTCTTATTCGGAGAAGTCGTTTCTTCCACTCTTCAATCTAAAAAATGTTCAGCATCAATTATCGACTTTGTAGAATGTTCATTTGACTCGTAGATAGCACGCCACTGCCTACGTAAATGTAGGAAATTTACAGTAACTCTAGAAATGTGACGGATATTCCAATTTAACGGAAAATATTGAATTACAACGAGAAGAAAGTGGTAATTATTAGAAACAACTTAGGTAACTAGATCTAACTAGAGTCAATCGTGGGAAACAGGGAAGGAAAATGTATTCAAAATTTAAAAAAAAATGTTATTTAGATATCTCCCAACGCTTATTAACTTTATTACCGTTTTTGTTCTCTTATTTGTATATTTTTTAATTTTCTAAATACATAGCTCATTAAAATTTATTCTTCAGACTTGTTTGTGATTCAATGAATTAAATATACATAGAATTGAGAACATTTCTAAATATTCCTTACATAAAAACTCCTGTTACGTATTATTTTTTATTATTTAATTTCTCACCACTTTTATGTGTTAACAAGCATCGAGTAGAACAATGCTACCTACTTACAAAATTTGGAGAAGGCGGAAAAATCTACTATTATATTTACGTAACAGCTGCAATAGATTACTTATTGTTAAAGTTGCAGAGGTATTCTTCTTAAAGATTGAGCTAAACACTGCAAATATTTGTATATTTATATAATTAATATATATAATAACCTTGGTATTTTTCTAAATTCATCAGAAAATACAATTTTTCACAAAAAAATATCCAAATTAATACTGCTACAAAACATAGATAACATTCTTTCTTTAGATGTTTTACAAGTTCTTTAATTTACCCTTCATGGTTTTGTTTGCTCGAAAAACTTCTTGGAAGGTGACAAATGCTGTTTAATTATACAGGGATGGCCAAAAGTACGGAATAAAATTCATATCTTTTGAATGAGTTAATTTTTTTTAAAACGCCGAAACACGTTAACTGATTTTCATTTTTTCCCATCTTTCGGTTATATAATAATTAATTTTTCTTCAACCCCCTAACCCCCAGCTACCCCTACTTTTTTTTTCAAATGGAAACATAAGGCATGAGGGGGCTCGTTGAAAAGCTTATAGAAAACCGAATCCAGCCATGCCAAATAAACAAGTTTTATTTTTTCAATAGCAAGGTTTTTAGGGTTGTATAAAACACCTACTTAAAATACACCTAAATAAAATTTAATTATCTTCAGTGTTATCCTCCATGAATTTTCACAGAATAATATAAAGAATTTGAAATTGTACCTATCACTGCTAACTCAAAAAAGATTGCCAGGCTTTCTGGTTAATTTTTCGCTTTATTTGTAAATTGGAGTTCGAAACGTTACTATTGTGTCAAAATCAAGTTATTTACTGAATTGCAATGGTATTGTCCAAATCTCGCAAGGGACAGTTAGTAAAATATTTCACAAATTTGGGGAACACGGTACAGTACAGACTTTGCCCAAAACTGGACGGGCACGTGCTTTGAATGAAGAAAAGAAATTAGACATTGCATTAGAACTTGTTGAATATCCTCATACTTCAACTGATTCATTGGCCCGCAATCACGATGCTTCTCGAACTGCAATTCGATTGTCTCTGAAACAAGAGAAATACAACCCCTATAAGGTATGTCTTGAGACGGTGTGACGACAATAATGGTTTTCAACGAGACGTACTTTTTTCGGATGAAGCTACGTTTTATTTAAATGGAATGGTTAACAGGTACAGCTATTGCTTTTGGTCCCAGGAAAATCCACACTGGACATGCGAATCGCATACGTAGCATCCATAAAAAGTTAATGTATGGGCAGGTATCATCAACAACAGAATCTTGGGCCCATTCTTTTTTGAAGAAAATCTTACTGCCGCACGCTACCTGGATTTCCTAACATTTGACCTGATACCTGCTCTAGCTGTGATTTTCCCTCATGAAATTGATCCAGATATACCGAATGAAAGAATTTGGTTCCAACAAGATGGCGCTCCCCCACATTTTGGTATTAATGTATACTTGGATGTTTCCAAATCGCTGGATTGGTAGACGGGGTACAGTTGAATGGCCGCCAAGATCCCCCGACTAAACACCCCTGGATTATTGGAGTTTATTTTTGTAAATTATCTAGTTGTTTCAATTTCTAAATGAAAAAAAACTTGTTATTGAAAAAATAAAACTTGTTTATTTGGTATGGCTGGATTCGGTTTTCTATAAGCTTTTCAACGAGCCCCCTCATGCCTTATGTTCCCATTTGAAAAAAAAGTAGGGGTAGCTGGGGTTAGGGGGTTGAAGAAAAATTAATTATTATATAACCGAAAGATGGGAAAAAATGAAAATCAGGTAACGTGTTTCGGCGTTTAAAAAAAAATTAACTCATTCAAAAGATATGAATTTTATTCCGTACTTCTGGCCATCCCTGTATATTTATTTATTATAAACGAAACGTAGCACTAATGAATATTTGACTTGACAAAGTGAATGTTGATCAAATTAATGATTATATTCAAAACTGCTATCCGTCGACCTTAGTTATGATTTTATAAAAAAAAATATAGTTGCCCAACATTAAATCAATTTCCTTATAGTATAAAGTAATTAGTAGTCAATCGAGCAATGCAGGTTGAGATGATTAGACAAAATATTATAAATTAACATTATTAATAATATTTCAGCTGTTATATAGTTGTACATCATAGTTTCCTTGGTTAATATGCGTGTGTAGGTCAGTAGTTCGTAGTTTAGGATATCACGTTACAGACGAGACGGTTACAGCGCAATAATAGCTGATTATGATCCTTTATTTTCTAAAGCGTTCTTCCTTCCAGGCCTGAACATACTTGGAACTATTAGTGTTCATTCGTTTCCTTCCCTTTGGAACTTTTATGACATTGTTAAGATTTTATGTATAATGTAATATAAATATAAAATACTATGCTAACTACGATCTTTAGGGTCGCTATACAGGATGTTTCACAACTCGAGGCAAAAAAATTAAGTAGCATGTATAGGATGATATTCTGTACAAAACGTATAAAATTTTGCTGATAAATAACAGCAAGAAAGTATGTCATGAGTGAAGGTGACAGAACAACACGTTAATAAGACTTTTCATGTAATTTTTTGTTTAAATTCAATTGTTTATAACTAAATGTGATGAATGAAATCATGACATTATAAACAATTCATTATAGTCTACGAAATACCCAAAGAAGTCAGGTGTCCCGCAGGGATCTACTCTTGGTCCCTTATTGTTTATTTTATTTATTAACGATATTGCTGCTGGCCCGGATGTAAACGTTTTAATTTATGATGATGATGATGCTAAGATCGTTTCGAAGATTGAATCATACACTGATTGTTATAATTTGCAGCAAAATCTAAATCTTATTAATTTGGGGTGCCTTATTAACAAATTGCTTGTAAATGTGGTCAAGTGCAATGTAGTGTCATATTGTTCCAGGTGTCGTGTGCTAGTTTATGACTACAAGTTGGACAATATCACTTTAAATAGGCGAGTTATATTCCGTATACATATGTTGAATACTGCAAGTGCTTAACGTTTCTTGTAAATTCGAAATTTATTCCTTTTATATAAATACACGATTCAGTCAAGGATATTATTCTCCTCCATTGTTTGTAATTCCTCCCAATGATCTGATGGTTTTTATAGTCCACACCTGAAGAAATAGTGTATTTTGGATGTAAAGAACTCAAGCCACTTTTGAAGCACGACGTCGTCATTAAACGAAATTCTTCATAGGTTGTACGATATAGAGCGGAGGAATGGAAATCTGATGGAGTAAGATCAGGAGATCAGGTGGATGTTAGCAGAATGATGCCTGGAGGTATCATGCTGCGAAATCATTCGACGATGTCGCAATGGTGGTCTATATTTGTTTTTACAATTGCTAGAAAGATAGCTTTAAAACGCCAACTTCTGCAAACATACGACATGGTAACTCGGAGTGAAATTTGGTACTCCTTTGTTCATGTAAAATGAATGAAAAATTAAAAAGAATGAAACGTGTGCGTAATATTTTACCCAAATCTTCTGAAAAAAAATTATGACAAAGGAAAACGATCCTATTGTTTCCGATTTGTTCTCTTCTGCGACATGGCCTGTAATGTAGAACTCCCGACAAAGCGACCCATTAATTTCTCGTAAACTAACGGTGATTAGAGTCGTTTGTTCCACTTGTACTGGTCGGTAAAACCACCGTAATAGAACTGTGTGAAATTGTATACTACACACCTAATTGTTATCCTCCCGACAAAGAACAGATTAGAGGTTTGATGCTCTGTTTGACGAGGTTTTTTTTAGTATAATTGTTACTTAAACGGACGGCGCATCGTCGTTTTTGTAGACTGGAACAGATTCGAGATGAGCTTAGATAATGATTTTCAGATCCAGATCCAGAGTTTTTTTGCAAAATATAATTGATTATTAGCATTGCGTATATAATCTTTCATTTGTTTATTATTTTTATAAGGTGAATAGCATTTGACCGGTCCAGTTGCAATTCTGAAGCAACTTGTGGCAATACTTCTTTTATTTGAAAAATTTCTCTAAATCGACTATTTTTGCAACTTACAAATTGATAGCGGTCTGTATCTGCTCGTAATATGCTTTTTGTATATGTTTTTCAACATTTTGATACATGAAATAGTTTAAATAGAAAGTGAAATCCAACTGTCATGTAATAAAAGTACCACAATCAAAATATATCAATAGAAACGTCTCTACGGTAACATGTTCGTACAGAAACTTGGCCAGCTTTGATAAATTGGTAGTCATTTGTCTAAATTTGTTGACAAAAAGCGTGTAACGCTTTGCAGATATATAATTACTAAATCATTAACAAGTTTCTCATTTACTTCTTACAAGCCCACTCTCTGTAATCTTAAAATTAATCAAGTCACTTAGAAATTACACTTTTACTTCGCTTGAATGTGCTATATAGTACAGCTGGCACAATAATAATAGACTACGTCTATTAGTTTTTTTATAAGTGACAGCAGTGAAAGCTGCCAACAGCTAAAAGAACGAAGCGAAAATATCGATTAGTTTGGTGTACAATATATTTTTATTAACAATATCTAGTTATCTTTTTTGATATTTGTGAACGAAAGTACTCTAGTCTTTATTTTCAAGGACTAACGTCCATTAGTCCTAATAATTTCCTGAGGATTACATTTACCTTTGATATTTTTGGGTTTGAAAATACAGTTTAATCCCTTGGTAAATAATAACGAGCGTTCAAATAAAAACGTGGTCAAGTTGGTTCTGAAAATTTGGACGTAGGGCGTAGCGTATAGCAAATGAACTTAAACGTCATCTGTCAAAGCGCTATATCGCCGCTATCAATTTGAATATTTTCGTTTTAAAAAGCGTTTAAAATGGTGTTTTCTCAAGAACAAAAAGTGTTTATCATAGAGTCCTACTTTAGAAATGGACGCAAGATTGATGGAATATGGAAATATTCTATTGAGGAATGTTTCATAGAATTTCAAAATCAATTTCCCGGCGTTGTTGAGTACAAAATTTTTCAAAGTGCAGTTCAGCGTTGTGTTAATGTTTTTCGTGAAACGGGCAGTGTAACAAGAAAAGAAGGAAGCGGCCGACCTAAAAAGCGGACTGAAGAATTAAAAGAAAATGTCCAACAAATAATGGAAAATGCACCAAGAACTTCTGTACGTGTTTTATCACAAATGGTGGGAGTATCAGTCGGTACCTGCCACACAGTGTTAAAAAAAGATTTGCGTTTGTTCTCCTTTAATTGTTTGTTATTGTTATCACGATTATTCTTTAAAATAAAGTTATATAGTCATTAACGTTATTGAAACTGACAGCTGCTATACAGCTCGTTGAGAAATGAGGTTAAGTTGGTCGCTATAAGCTACTCAGTCCCTACGTCCAATGTGTTAGAGCCAACTTCGACCACGTTTTTATTTGAACGCTCGTTATATCAACTGGCTAAAGTTATTTTTGATCCCTTGGATGATTGTTCAACCCTCGGAATACACCAGATGATACGTGCTTTTTAGTCCCACGAATGATCAATTTCACTATTAGTATTAAAAAGTAGGCTTTGGCATTTATGTTTGAAGTCACCTATGTTGTTGTACAGAATAATCCCAAATATTATGTAGAATAAGAATCCGAATTTGCCTATCCCAAAAAACTATTGCTAAATTCAGGGGAACATCAACCATACAAAAAGAACAAAAATGACCCGTTTTTCGACATATTTTTCCCTGTATCATTGAAAGTAAGCCCTAAATAGAAAAAGTCATTCTTTATTGTTTGTTTATTTGACGATTTTCTATAAAGTTACAACAACTGCGAATCAAAAAAGTTGAATTTTGCATTAACAATGGGCGAAAAATGGTAGAAAATCATATGTATATTTGGAGCAATTTTTAATATAAGTAAATATTTATAAATATTGATGAAACTTTGTCAACAAATAGTAAAACATATGTCGATTCTACCCTAAAAATATTGCAACGACCGATCGCTAGGTTTTCGATTGACAGGATTGTTAATTAAGAAAATTTCAAAAAATGTATCGCGTACCGTGGGTTTAAATGAAGGTTTAGAAAGGGCACGCAATTTTTTAGAGATACTTGTTGTCATAATAAACCATGATCAATATTAAAAATACCTATTTTTACAATTCAACTTTTTTCATTCGCAGTATTGCAACTTTATAGAAAATCGTCAAATAAACAAAAAATAAAGAATGTCTTTTTTTATTTAGGGCTTACATTCGTTCTTTTTGTTTGTTTGTTGTTCCCCTGAATTTAGCAAAGGTTTTTTGGAATAGGCAAACTCGAATTCTTATTCTACATAATATTTGGGGTTTTTCTGTACAACAGAATAGATGACTTCAAATACAAACGCCTCGAATGCTCTACCGCCTGGACTATAAGGCTTTTGTTAGCGAGTGAAGTCGTCTTTTGTAGTATTTGTAGTATGAGTGAGTGAAGAAATTTAAATCATATGACAACTAAGATCAAAAGAGATAGAAGTAGTAACGACAAGACAGATATCCACCAATATTCAGTCGCAAAAAAACCCTATAATATCGTCTCAAATATATTGACTACACTCGGGGAAGTGCATTTATTGCCAAAAACTATACACTTATTAGTTTGTCCATTAGTTTTGTTTTTTTTTGCGAGTGTAGGCAACTTAAAAAACGAAATGAAAGTATCAGTTTGCTTTCTGCACAAAATATTTTATTAAAAATATCCATCACCTACACATCATGTGTTTGCAATCTGTAACACATTAAATTTTTGTTAGATGTAAGCGTACATTATTTACAATTACTATATTTTTTTTGTAAAAAGTTGATACGGTTTCTGTTACTAAAAAGAATTAAACGTGATCTACATAAATCTGAGCACCATTAGTGAAACATGGATCTTGCAGTTCATAATGGATTTAAGAATATCAGACGTATAAACCTAAAACATGAGCGGTCCAAGTAGGGATCCTCGTAGTACACCAGAGGTAATGTTTATGTCACACGGAATGTGATGTACCAGAGAGATAAAGTGCTGTTTACTTCATTCTTGATATTAAAATATACACTTTAGCCCCTAGGCATATATTGGCCAGTGTGTGGAAAGCGTGTTTATTGCATCTAAAAATGTGAAAGCTGCCAACAGCCTTAAGAACGTGTTTTGTATACAAGATATTTTATTAAAAATCTTATCTTGCTTTTGCAAGTCCTGGAATAAAATGCTGCTTTAGTAATCTTTTCCAATGACTAAAGTGTTAATTCAAATCCCTAGCTATTAAATATACCCGAAGATTAAAGTTTTTCAAATCACTTGGGTATTTGTTCAACATCACTCACTGGATTAAATTTAATACACTTTAGTACCTGGACATATAATATGCTCTTAAGAATATGGGTTTGGTGTTCGAAAACTGTATTTATTGCAAAAAACTATACATTTGCTATTAGTTCCTTTTTATAAATGACAGCAGTGAACCCTGTGGGTGTCCTTTTTTGGGATTAAAACATACACTTTAGTTTCTAGGCAAATAATACCCCCTTAGAGTATTGGCTAGTGTCCGGAAGATGCGAAGATTGCGAAAATGTAAAAATCCTCCGTTTTTTTGTCTTTTAACGGACCTATGAGAACGATAATCTACTCGTTAGCATGCACGATAAGGCGTGTAATGTTTCTATTAGCATGTAAGTTGGGTGTCATCCGTCTTATGTAACATGTATACTCAAAATGTTGTTAACATATACCGTTGGCCATTTTTATGTCACTATTAAACTATGCTACCTACATTCACTACGCGTTGTAATTGTTAATCAACTGCCTTGTAATAGTAGTACCCAAAGTCCGGGTTTCCGATGAGTGTCATATATATTTTTGGAAAATCTAGAATTTAGGAAGGTACCTATATCCTGGGACAAATGAATAAGTATATGAGTTCTTTTGTCGTCACGATACTCACGACCAAACTTGATCTATTTGAGTTAGTATTAAGTTGAAATACATTAATATGAAATGTGACGGAAATATACGCCGTGTTAAATAAAACTCCAGTTCATAACATTGAGAACTACTTCCTACTATACAGGGTAATTCATTAAGAATGGGCAATCTCTAAACTGAAGATACCACACCAAAATATGATGATTGAGCTTAACATGCCTTATACAAATATTGCAGATTTATGAGATCAAAATTGGAATTTCAATTTGAAATTTCTCAATAATTTTGGAATTTTTAGCAGAATCAACTCGAAAATTGGTAGTTTTATGTTTTTTGGTAAGAAATTTACGAATTGATTCTGAATTTGCGTTATTCCTTATTACTTCAGTAAATCAGAAAATTTTTTTTGTCTAATGAACTATGGTGAGTTAAAAGGTACTCTAACTTTATCGGTTTTTGAGTTTTTTGCATTTTAAAAGGTGAATGTGTTTTGCTTTTATAAAATGTTTATTCTTTTAAATTACAAGTGTGCGTGATAGAAACAACAATAACAGCAAATAACAATAATAATCAATAACAGTAATAAAAGAAAACTTCAGAGTAAATGGTCAAAATATCCGCCCTCCATCTCAGTACACTTTGCGGTTTCCTGAAGATCTTTGGACATTAAAGAAAATGTGTCGATTAGTTTTAATAGCATTCACGGCTTCTTGAATTTTTTTGTCGCACCTCCTCGATGAAACTTTTTCTTTGTAAACCAGTTCCTTCATTTGTGACCATATTAAGAAGTTCAGAGGATTTAAATCTGGACTTCTCGGTGGCCAAACAAATTCACCTCCACGGCCAATCCAGCGATGAGGAAAATGTTTATTCAAGTACTGGCCACTGGCAGAGAAAAATGTAGTGGCGCCCCATCCTACATAAACCACAGGTCTCGTTTTATGGCTAGTGGTGTATCTTCAGGGAGTACGTTTAAATTTTGGTCATGAAAGTTCAAATAGAGAGGTCCATTCAGATTAGGAGGGAGTTCAAAAGGATCAATAAAAAAAAAGATATCACACCACACCAAATGTTTACCTTGAATTCATGTTAAAAATGTCTTTTCCTTGGAACATGTGGATTTTCGGATTCCCATAAATGATTGTTTTTCAAATTAAAAATACCTCGATTAGTGAACGCCGCCTCATTGGTTTAAAGGTTGTTATTAAGAAAATCTTGGCTTTCGGTTTGTTTATTTTGGAAATTTAGCAAATTGTAGGTGGGCTGGTAAATCTTGAGGTAATAAATTTTGGACAGGAATATAGTGATCTGTACGGAGATTGTCTTTCTTTAAAATTCTGTAGATAGACGATTGGCATCCTTGTTGCCGCACTTAACTATCGAGTACTCAAATTTGGATTTTCCAAAATACGAAATAAAACCTCTTCTTCATAGGTATCATTGTAATTGCGCCAAGTCCACTAAAATTTGATTGGGTAAAAGCACAAATCATACCACGCATTTTACTGTTGAAAAAATCATTATATTGTGGCATTTTATTGATGATATTTGAACTTTTGCTACAAATAGTTACTAAATTAGAAAAAGAGATAACCTTACTAAACATTCTTATATTAAATTAACGCAAAATTGTCAAATATTTGTTGACACGAAAAACTGACAATTGCTGATAAGCGCCTACATGAAAAAAGTCAAAGCAATAACGGTGGCTAAGATGATTTTACATTGAATGGTTAAAAGACAAAAAAGATGATTACGGAAGTAATAGGGTGTAACTAACGCCCTGTACAGATAGTGCCAAATTCAGAAACAAATTCGTAGTTCTCATACAAAAAAAAACATAAAACTACCAATTTTCGAGTTGATTCTGCTAAAAATTTCAAAATTATTGAGAAATTTCAAACTAAAATTCCAACTTTGAACACCCTGTATCTCATAAACCTGCATCATTTGTATAAGGTATCTTAAACTCAATTATCATATTTTGGCGTGTAGTATCTCCAGTTTAGAGATTGTCCGTTCTTAATGAATATACGAGTACATAGGTATATCCTATAGATTGCTTCATTTTTTTAAATAAAAACCGGCCCTGCATTTAGGTCAATTTAAATCGTATCGATGCGATACTTATTTGGATCATTTTTCAGCGTAACCTTTTCTGAAATCAAATTTGTCACGCCGAAAGTAGATTTCATTTCATCAACTGGGCGTTGAAGACCTCGATATTGATATTACACTTTGAAATATTTCCAGTCCCTTCAAATCTTATATTCAGATATCAAGGTTGAAAGAAGGATTCATTGCGTATTTATTTTATTTTTATATCCACATTGGATTCAAATTATGAAATCGTTTTGTCGAGATATTGACAGTTCCGTAATACTTGCTCGTATATTTCAAATACCACATTCGTGTGATTGTTACGCAATATTTAACCGATATGTAAGTGACCACCATGAAGAATGAGTAACGCGGAAGAAAAGGAGCTAAATGGTAGATTACCACAGCCAAATAGGCACTGGGAAGCGTGACCAAACAATTGCGAAAGATAGACTGAGCTAGGAACTTTTGTTGCCAGAACTCTGCAGCTCGTTGGTTTATCTGATGGGTGTGTTAATAGAGATGTCATTTGTAGTCTTAAACAAAGTTAACATGTGGTAAATTAAAGATATTAAACGGAACAGATATAATGCAATTTGTATAACCGTATAAGAAAGCCGAATTGGAGAGATTGTGTATCTGTAGAAGGGAATTGGACAGGAAATGTTGCGGAGATTGGAAATTAATATGTTGATTTCTAAAATGAAACCAGTATCGCTTTTTAGAGACGTATGCCTGTAATAGTTTTGTTAAGGGTTCCATACATGCTCAGTTTTTGTCTGAGTTTAGGCAACACGAAAAATAAAAATTGAAGTTTCTTCCTACTTTATGTAGATCTAAAAAAGTATTATTTCAAGTTTGGATAATGAAAAGATTGCAAAAATAGGAATTCTTATGAAATTATTTAAGGAATTCAATATATGTAAGTACATGGAAAAATTCTCATACATTTATAACACAGAATAATTTTTTTTATACCTACTGACTTTAAATTTTAAGTTTTTTAAGTTGCTGATTTAGTTATGAATATGATTTAGCTAATTATTGGTACTGATTGATTACAATTGACAAGTAAAAGTTTGCTTATGGGTTTAAAATATTATGTCCTTCCTAAAATTATATAAATAATTTATATGGAGTAATATTTACCAGTCTTGGTCAGCAGGGTTTGTAATTGCCTAATTTTCATCTTCAGGCATTTTCAAAGACATTTTTAAACGCAAACTAATTCTTCATTAAAAATATACCGCATTATAAATTGATGAAATTTGAAATTAGGGCGTTTTAAATGATGTTAGATAAAACTATGTACGATATGAATTGCCAATTGAATCATCGCAATTGGATCAGCAAAAACATTCAGAAGGCTATATACAGCGTGATTTAGTCATTAATAATGTCATTAAATTTAAGGGAAGATAGGGGAAAATTTAAAATGCGTATTTTCGCTGAAATTTTCAAATGATTATTTAAAATCCTCTCATGATCGCTGATCCACAAAGGTTTATCGGGAGTGACCTACCGGTCATTAACCTAGCTTTTAATGGGCATTTAATCCGTTGTGAAAGACAGCGAATATATTCGTACGTTTTCTCTATGTTTTATAATTGAATATCAGTTTTTAGTATTATGTCCACTGAATTATTCAGTTTGTAGTACGTATACCATATTGGGTGATTTATTGCTTTTCAAATAGTAGTATGATGCCTATTTAAAATGCCAGTACGGTTAAAACAACACTCATCCGTCCATAGAACATTGTTATTAAAATGATGATCCACTACATGGTTAAGAATTAATGACATTATGACTGAATCACCCTGTATAATCATTCGAATCAAGCTTCCCAAAAAAAAAGATTAGAGAAGTGTCCTGGTTTTGTTGGTTCATATTGTGAATATGTATATACCTAAATACATATATTTACAATTTATATCTATCTCTATGCTTGAGGTACATATACAGGGTAGGAAAGTACCGATGGTCTATCTAAAGTTTCGTGAGAGCGATAAAGTAAGCCATAGAAATCCATGTGATAGACAAGGATGGCTATAATGAAGGCGTCTAATATTTAACGCCCATTTCGCCCTTCCACAAATAAGAAGTGGATCTTATTTGTGGATCTTATCGCTCTCACATAACTTCTGATAGGTACTTTCCTACACTGTATATTATTCCTACATTGCGTATAAAAATACGTTGTATAGTATCGTTGAGCTTATACAGTGTGACCCGAAATTCATGCAACAAAATCTGACCACAAATTCTTAAGACAAATTTAGGGGACTCGTATTTTCTATTTTTTCCAAGTGGGCCCCTCTTTCGGAGTTACAGCCCCCTGAAGTCCGCCCCTAAGAATAATCTTTTTTTTATATCTCAGAACCCTGTTGTACGAGAATCACTAAATTTGGTACACAGGGGTTTTATGACATGTGGAATCTGATGGTGCTACGTTCTTTGGCGGGGAACCCCCTTAAGACAATTTTTCGTGGGCCCCCTTGTCTTTGGAGCCAAAAAAATTTGGTCACATATTTAAATTTCTTAAATTAAAAATTATCAGTCCACTAGAAAGCCATTAAAAGAAACTTTTTGTCTCTTTATACTTTTTTCATAAAACGCAATGTTTTCGAGAAAAATGTCAAAATGTGATCGAATGCATATCGGGATTCGCCATTTTCCTCAAAAACATGGCGTTTTATGAAACAAATATCAAGAGACAAAAACTAAGCTAACTAATAATTTTTAAAAAAATCAAATTTGCGACCAAATTTTTCTGGTCCCCAAGACAAGGGAGCCCACGAAAAAGTGTCTTAATGGGGTTTCTCACCAAAAAGCGTAGTACTTTGTAATTCCACATGTCATAAAACCCTAGTATACCAAATTTAGTGATTCTCGTACAACATGGTTTTGAAATATAAAAAATACTTCTTAGGGGTAGATTTCAGGGGGCTGTAACTCCGAAAGAGGGGGCTAGTTAGCAAAAAGAAAGAATACGGGTTCCCTAAATTTGTCTTAAGAATCTATGACCAAATTTTGTTGCATGAATTTCGGGACACTCTGTACTTATTTAAAATACTTTATTGACATTTTTTCAAAAATATTAGGACATATCAGATTTTGAAGACTCTCGAAGAAAGGGTTTTTTATATTTGTGGCTTTTGCGTCGCTATCATAAGTATTACAGTAGTAGTTAGTATCAGTATGCTGCAGTTCTGTCACATATGCGGATGTATTAAGTGCTGTGCTTGGCATCATCCTGGTTATGAAGAATTTCGTTCAAAACAAACTATTGAAATGGTATTTGCCCAAATAATTAGAAAATATATGTTTACTTCATATTAAATGTATTAAGCTAATTTAAGTACATTCATCAAATGAAGTTAAACAATGCTCTTTGACACCTGAAAAGTTAGTAATGAAATATATATTTAAAATAGAAAATAGAAAATATACAATTTTCAAAATTTCTAATTTGTTAGTTGCAAGATCAAACAATTCTAAATTCGTTCGACTGCATTTGAACACTATCCTTTATTTTAAGATTATACTATTTTTCCGCCTATATGTGTGTTCCGTTTGCAACTTTAAGCAATGTTAATATTGTTTAAATAAATTTTAAGTATCTGCGGTAAATATTTTTTCAATACACCAACACAATTTCTATAAACTCTGTAAAATAATGAAAATCTTAGACTTTATTTATATTGGGATTAATTTAACACAATTATGCGTATCTTTTAGCAAAATGGAAAGTAGAATACATTTCACAAAATTGCAGTAATGTTAAATACTCCAGTTCAATCACAACTTTCTTGAAATGTATGGCACAAATTGTAATTAGCCATGTTTTCTCTATAAAAAAAAAACTGGTAGCCAAACAGTGCTACAATTGTACTCAGTAATATTTCACAAAATGTTTTCATTTTGCGGACACTAATCGGATTATTCATTACGTAATTATTGCACACATAAAAATTATCAGCTTTACAGTTAAAAACGCGCACAAGTATTCAGGTTTTATAAAGTCGTATAGTTAACTGTTATAAAGGGGAGTTGCCGCATTTTTCAAATGGTATTTACATTGCCATTTGCAATGGTATTTACACTGCCCCTCATTAATATTTATAAATGAAATAGTTACCGTTTTTTCAACAGATCAACTTTATATTTTCTACATTGTATGCAGTGGACTACACATTGTGTCCGGAGTCAAAACAATGAGATAGTGTTTTGAACAATCGAATTCGTGTCAAAGCAATATGAATGTTTGTCTAAGAAGGTGTCGAACTCATATTCATCGAAGAAAGAATTTGATGGAAACTTCGTTCAGGATGATTCCAACAAAGATCAACTCGTGGGTGGTACTATTTATAGCACACTGGTACAATTTTTCAATTTGCATGTAAAATATTCCACTGTTCGTCGACCTCAACCATTGTGTTGTTTATCAAAATAACCGGAGCTGAATTAAGCAGGTATATATTCCTTTGTTACAGGAATTTTTAGGTGTTGACAAATTGGTTTTGTTTCAGAACATAATTTGAGTTTAATGCTACAAGAACTTGCCTTAATTAAAAAAAATATGGTAAAATACGTACGTTACATTGCTTAACTGCCCCAAGTGTATTTTGGTCACTCATGCTTAGCTCCGTTTGTCGTAAGATTGAGGGTTGGAAAGTTAAAAAACAGTCGGTACTTATTTTTAAGAAAATTAAAAAGATTCAGGTGTAACACGACATTCTGTATAACATAATACATCAAACAAATAAATCTTTAGGCAAACTTGAAAATTAACAGCATAATTTTTTTTAAGTTTCATTTGCGTTTTAAAATATTTTGACTTTTTCTAACCAAACTATTCAATAATTTGACAGGAGGTCAAGAATTTACTTACTGGCGACTCTTTCGTAAATCTGAAGTATTTTTATGATTATTTATTAGAATAAATATTGGAATCCAGTTTCTTTTCCTAGACACACTTTGAGAAAGTGAACGTAAACAGGAATTTGGATATTCAATAACTTTAATTTTTATTTCAACTGATTTAACGAAAGATGACCTTAACAATTCACAAAATACCAAGACACAGGAAACTAATTATTATGCCTTTACATTTACATCCTTCGTCCATCAATAAAAAGGAAACTTGCAAAATTACCAATTTTGCAAGCTTTCACAAACAAAATCTTAACTAGAACACGATACGAAAACATAAATTAATCTTGTATTTACCTATTGCTTGAAATTTGATGGTAAACCCTGCCTCAAACGAAGACGCATTCGCAAAAGGTACAGTCCACCCACAACACCCTGTATAAGTATTTTCTTAGATCCGACACAAAAACAACACACGAATCAAACTCACGTTAAGCTCAATCGGTCGGTATCAGAGCGCGGATTCAACGGTCTAAGTTCCTCACCAACAGCTGGTGAATGTTGGATGTCGAGTCCACCGGTCTTGGCGATCCGTTCGCGACACCATTCTCCAAATATGCCGGCCGAACAGCCCCACTACGGGTTTTCGAGGGGGCCTGCGGTCGAAACTTGGACACCGGTAATAATGCATTTATTTTATCTCGCATGGGTTTCAAGTTTTTACGACTGGGATGAGACAAATTTATTGCCTTTCTCGTGCAAACAATTTTTATTTTCCAACAACCCAAATAACATCATGAGAGGAAAATGAAAGTTACATAGATGACTGGCTAAATTTAACGGTTTCGTTATTAATTTTTACTAATTTATAAATTAACTACAAATATTTATCCGAAAAAGTGAAGCGGGGATATATTTGAGTCAATATTACAAAAATATATATCCTGAATGGTTCAGTTATCGGCAAATAGTGTTAAAAAAGTTTTTGAAATACCTTTGATGATGTCTGACGTAAAATGAAAATTTATTAGTGCTTCAACCACAGAAGATAAAACAATGTATCTTCTGTGCTTTAACTATAGTCAATTTAAAAATGCTTAAGAGATGAATGAGCCACAGACAATATAGCGTATCGCTACAGACTGCTACTTAAATGCTGGAAATTGGCAACCCGAAATGGATGCAGGCTTTTGTTAGCCGGCTTCCATCAATGAAATTTAGAGTGGTAACTCTTCTACTTGGTAATAGGCGGCAGTTCCAGCGGTGGCTTTGTTGCCAAATAATAACTGCTAAATAAATTTAATGCTTTCAATTATGTAATTAAAGAGATATGGAACTTATCTTGTGTTTGGAAATCACATTTGCCTTAAATGTTAAATAAAATAAATCAAGTTAGAATTAAAACTATGAATTTACCTAATTAATTATTTATTTTATATCACCTTGGAATGGGAAAATTCAAAAACTCGAAATTAATGTTTTTAGATTTGTGCGTCGACTTCCAATATGGTACGATATTAACACCTATGTTTAAAAAAATTGCATTATACAGGTTGTGTATCCTTAGATGGGTACTGCCTCTTATTGTTGATTTCTTTAGATAGGTAAAATAATTATTGACACAAGTGTTGCATATCATGGATGTCATTGGTAGTGCTCATATTTGTGACACAAGGTGTTCAAAAAAATTAACACAATGTAAAATTGCTGGAACCTCAAGGAGTAGTTGAATACGAAATTTATTTAAAAAAAACAACACATCATCAATCAATACAGAGATAATATAATGCGTTCGCTACTGCTGTTGCAATTTTTGACTAACTTTTTTGTTTTTCGACATACGGACTTCGGACCTTTTCCATTCAACGCAGAACCAGGAGTGTGGGGAGAATTTTTCAATTATTTTTTCGATTTAACGCACCGTTTCCGAGTTATCCGGCCTATTTACTATAACACGACATACCTTTTGTTTCCAAAATTTATTTGCGACATACGGACTTCGGACATTCAACGCAGAAGGAATATATAGAACCCGGGAGGGAGGGGGTTGACATTTTTTTTCGATTCAACGCACCGTTTCCGAGTTATAAACACTTTTTTATCCTATGGTGTCACACACCATTGCTCCCGATTTTTTTTTTTTGACATGCGGATTTTGACGTTTTTCACTGGTTCACCACCGAGTGCTCTACTCAGAACCAAAGGGAAATTTGTTTATATTTCCAGCCATTTCCGAGTTACGAGCAAAAAGCGTTTTTTTTTGTTATACTGTGTGACATCATAGATCGATAATGAAGGGTAAAAAGGCCACGCCCTCTACCCCAGGCTCCCTCCCTAGGTGTCCTGATATTGCTGGGGAGACTCCTGAAGCCAGCAGAGAGGGAGAGAGAGATAAGCTCTCTATGAGGACAGAGTTACTCTATCTCTATGAGGACAGAGTCACTCTATCTCTATCGCACACTATAACTCTATCTCTCTCGCACACAAGCAGACAAAAACGACAGAAACATTTTAATTTAAAAAATTAAAAAAATTACAATGGGTTATTCTGGTGACGAAAAATAAAACATAATTAACTGCATTATTCAAATAACAATAATGTGCAAAAGTTCTTCAAGAATATTGGCAAATTTACTTTAGAGGAAGAATCCCGTCAACGAACACTAAAAAATATTATTAGAAACCTTAGGTGGCCAGAAAACAGCCCCGATCTCATTGTCAGTCCTTTAGACACTTTTTTTTACCTGAAAATTTACAAGTATTGAAAGAAAAATACAGGACGAAATGCTTGATAATTTTGAATTTGTTTTNTTAATTTTTATTTCAACTGATTTAACGAAAGATGACCTTAACAATTCACAAAATACCAAGACACAGGAAACTAATTATTATGCCTTTACATTTACATCCTTCGTCCATCAATAAAAAGGAAACTTGCAAAATTACCAATTTTGCAAGCTTTCACAAACAAAATCTTAACTAGAACACGATACGAAAACATAAATTAATCTTGTATTTACCTATTGCTTGAAATTTGATGGTAAACCCTGCCTCAGACGAAGACGCATTCGCAAAAGGTACAGTCCACCCACAACACCCTGTATAAGTATTTTCTTAGATCCGACACAAAAACAACACACGAATCAAACTCACGTTAAGCTCAATCGGTCGGTATCAGAGCGCAGATTCAACGGTCTAAGTTCCTCACCAACAGCTGGTGAATGTTGGATGTCGAGTCCACCGGTCTTGGGCGATCCGTTCGCGACACCATTCTCCAAATATGCCGGCCGAACAGTCCCACTACGGGTTTTCGAGGGGGCCTGCGGTCGAAACTTGGACACCGGTAATAATGCATTTATTTTATCTCGCATGGGTTTCAAGTTTTTACGACTGGGATGAGACAAATTTATTGCCTTTCTCGTGCAAACAATTTTTATTTTCCAACAACTTTCGTCTTCCAAATAACACCATGAGAGAAAAATGAAAGTTACATAGATGGACTGGCTAAATTTAACGGTTTCGTTATTAATTTTGACTAATTTATAAATTAACTACAAATATTTATCCGAAAAAGTGAAGAATGTATATATTTGAGTAAATATTACTAAAATATATGTCCTGAATGGTTCAGTTATCGGCATATAGTGTTAAAAAAGTTTTTGAAATATCTTTGATGATGTCTGACGTAAAATGAAAATTTATTAGTGCTTTAACCACAGAAGATAAAACAGTGTATCTTCTGTGCTTTAACTATAGTCTATTTAAAAATGTTTAAGAGATGAATGAGCTATGAGGAGGTCTAATTGTCGAATAATGTCATATCGAGTTCCTATATTTCCCATGTAATTAAGAATTGTGTTAGTTTTATAATTTATTTCGTGTTTTACGTACGAAAAGCATTTAAGTGATTTTTACAAAGAAAAAGTTTAATGTTTTAGTTTGTTTTTTATTTCATTTTATTGAATAACATGCAATAAAATAATAAAAACATTTTTTTATTACTGACCCGCTGTCATCGAACTTCAGAGAGGTGCTGTTTATCCTTGTCTCACATATATGCATACGTATAGTCTTATCTCTTTCGCTTCTTTGCGTGGAGTGTATTTGGCATGATTGTGACTTCATTAGTGCCCGTATGATTATTCACGCTCGCTCCTAAGGGTTAAGTTAAAGTTATGCGTTCAAAAACGCATTTTTTGTCCAGCATTTTAAAAATTGTAAGGAGGTTGAAACAATATCTCTTCACTGTACGCGTTATATGTATAAGTTTTCTTCTGGATATCTTCGTCACTTTCTAGATGGATCTATTTGTTCTATCATTGTTTTACTAAAACTGCGATTTCTTGTCTATAAAACGCTAGCCTTAATGCACAAATTCGGTTGTATTGATTATTTTGTAAGTGGTGTATTGATTTATATGAAATCATTGAGTTTATAAGATACGCTAATGAAATACCTAAGTGTTTCTGTAATTGCTAAATATGAAGTAGTGACAGCACAACAACAGTATAACAAGGTACAATATAAGCTGCTAGGAGTCGAGTGTGTTTATGTACTTGATTTTTTTTATAATAATGATAATCTACATGTATAGTGCAGTTTTTAGGTACCCTCAAAGAAATCACCCACGTGAAAAAATTTTCGGATTGTACTGGTATTCCAAAATCAAATTTTTGAAGAAAAAAACACATGGAGAAGTATAAAAGTTAAAAACAAGCAAAATTTTATTGCGGATGAGATGTCATCCACTCGCGCAATGACAGTATTAAGACTACCTCCTTATCATTGTGAACTAAATCCAATTGAATTAATGTGGGCACAAATAAAAGAAGATAATGCCAAAAAAAAATAGAAAATTTAAATTGGCTGATGTCGAACTATTTCTTAAAAGAGAAATTTTTAAACATTGGCACAGAAAATTGGCAAATAAGGTATATAAATCTTGTCCGTAAGGAAGAATGGAATATGCGGAACTTAGATACAATCGAAGCCAACCAAATTATAATCAGCATTGGCAATAGTGACATTGACAGTAACGGCAGTGTTGACAGCGATTGTGACAGTACTAATAAGGTACGGCCATTGGTTTTAAAAGCTACGGTAATGGTGCCTTTGAGTATATTTTGCTTATGTAACCAATGATATCGCCCTTGAATTATTTGCAAACTGGCTTGCTATATAAGCATTGGTATGGCATGGGAGACTGGTTTTATTTTTTATCCACTATTTTATCTGTTGCTTTTGGAAATATTTACTTTTATTCATTAATTTTTTCATATGAGAAATAGGGTTCTAGTTACCAACAGTACTTCATGTACAAAATATTGCCAACGATAATAATAGTGATAAAGATTTTAATAATTTTGTAGTTAATTTGACATCTTGCCCAACTATGTTTTTGGATCCCTTAGATATTAATGAACTTCTTAGTATAGTAAAAAATAAATTAAAAAACAAGTGGTCCACTGGTCCAGATGATATCCCGCTAGATGTATTCAAAAAATTGTGTCCCAGCATTATAAAACCTCTGTTTTTTTTAATAAACTTATCGTTTGAAAGCGGCTGTTTTCCATCAAAACTGAAACTCGGGAAAGTCACGCCCGTTTATAAAAAAGGCGATCCCTTTTCATTAAATAATTACAAACCAATATCGGTTTCATCACCGTTTTCAAAAATTTTTGAATATTCCTTTTTGAACAGACTTATATATATCTTTTATGAATAAGCAAAAAATTATAACAGAACATCAACATGGCTTTCAATCGGGAAAATCAACTAGTAGTGCTATTCACTTATTTTATGAGGCTGTGCTAGAGTCTATGGAGGCGGGCGAATGCCCTGCTGGGATCTTTTGTGACCTTAGCAGGGGTTTCGACTGCGTCGACCCCAGTATATTATTTAAAAAATTATCAATTTATGGATTACGTGGAATTTCATTAGATTGGATACGTTCATTTTTGAATAACCGGAGTCAATATGTTAGTCTTAAACATAAAGATTCTTCTGGTGTTCAACACATAGATTCTGGAACACATACTATAACCATGGGTGTACCACAGGGTTCCGTGCTGGGTCCTATGTTGTTCCTGTTGTATATAACCACCATTGCTTCTAATATTCATTTTACTATATATGCCGACGATACTTCCCTTTTAATTTCTGATAAGTCTTCTTATGATATAGAGACCAAATGTAATGTTATACTTGATAAATTATATACATGCTTCTGTCAAAATAATCTTTACTTTAATGTGACAAAGACTCATGCGGTCTCATTTCATAATCGTCAACATGCAACTACTAAATTAAACCTAAATATAAATGACATTTCCATTAATAATGAGATACAGGTTAAATTTCTGGGAATTGAATTTGACAGTAATTTATCCTGGAAGCCTCACTGTTCAAATCTCTGTTCAAAACTGAATTCAATCTGTTATTTATTCCGAAATTTGCGTACTGTGCTTGTAACTAAGCAACTTATAAATCTGTATCATGCACAGGTTGGCAGTAGAATAAATTATGGTGTCTATTTCTGGGGTGGGTCTATTATGTCTTCTGATGTGTTTATATGTCAAAAAAAGGTACTAAGATGTATTTTTAATGTTTCCAGTTCACATTCAAGTAGAGTTTTTTAAAAACTATTTTATTCTAACTCTACCTGGTCTTTTCATATTTGCATTGTGTAATTATGTATTTAACAATAAATCTAAATTTTATACCAACATGGAAATTCATGAAATCAATACACGACAAAAAATGAATACCACATACCATTTATGAGACTGCAGCTCCATGAAATCACCAAACTGTCTGGGCCTTAAGGTATTTAATAAATTACCTAATAATGTAAAGACCTGTTGTACTGTTGAACTTTTAAAAAAAAACTAAAAGCGTACCTAATTGATATGTGTCCGTATTCTTTGGATGAGTACTTTAGATTTTAATGGACTGCGATTTTGTTTTTTTTTATGTGAACTATATGTGATCTAGTGTGTTGTTAATTTATTTAATTTAGGTTATAAGTTATGTGTGACAAATTCTTATACAGTGTAAAACTGTCTATTAGAAAATATATTATTATTATTATTATTATTATTATGATTGGTGTGGAAATATGTTTGTAGTAACAAAGCTTTCTAAAAGCAAAATGGCAGTACTATGAGTACTTTTGTACAACAAAAAATAAAACATTTTTTCTAATTAATGGAAAATCTATAAATTTCAATATTAATACCATTGAACTTTATTAAAACAAAAAGTCTGCTTCCATATATGTAGCTTGGCGCTACTGCCGCTATACTTTCAGATCCAGAGTGTCTGCATCTACAGAATGTTTTAGCGTTTGTGCATATTAAATTTAAAAAATGGAAGCAAATTTCGTAAAAGCAGATTATTTTAATTTGCCAGAAATAGGTTTGGTTATGGATTTTTTTTAATAAAAATCAGGACTTTATCAGTGCTGAGATGAGAGGAGTGAAAATGCAAAGGTTACGTTTCAATAACGTGTAAAGCTTCTTTAAAGTACGTTTGTAGCGAAAGTTTTGATGTTTTTGTACAATAAGAATAGTAAATAAGAAAAAGTAGTTTGTGTTTAATTGGATGAAACCGTTTATGTCACAGGTTTCAAAGATTTTATAATCAAATTCAAAATTTTTATTACTATTTTTATTCCCATGCAAACTACATAAAATCTACCTATCTTATAAATATATTAATAATATAATATAATATAATATTTATTATGTATTTTTATACAGGGTGCCGAAAATTAGTAGGTCAATCCGTTAACCATAGATAGCTGATATGAAAATAATGGGACTTTCATTATGCCACTTTTCATTTAGGAGCCCCATTTTTGAAATACAGGGTGTCAAAATGTAAATTTCAAAAACGAAATTTGTCGATAACTCCGGTAGAATTAGAGATATTTGTTTGAAATTTCGCTAATATTTTTTTCTTGTAGAGACACACTTTCAGTATACTTTTGGTAAAAAAAATCAAAGCACGAGCGGAGGTGAGGGGGTTAAAGTGCATTATGACCCCCCCAACTTTTTCATACGCACGCCTATGGTAAAAACATATATTTTCTTAGATAAAGCGGCTTTTATTCTAACTTTTCTTATTCTTGCAAGATTTTGATTTGGAGCCTGGGTTACCAGATATTGTAACTTATTTTAATAAAGTTTAAAATCCGTTTTGTACTATAAATTTTATTTAACATTTAACAACATGAAACAAACTGCATATATTTTATATTACAAACAGAAATTAAATTCGAAAAATTATATTAAATGTTCAACATGAGAACCACCTTCGCGGACGCACATCCTGCATCTCTTTATAAAGGAGAAACGAATATTATGAAAAATATGTGGTTTCACCCTAAATTGCTCGGCCCCTTCTAAAATTCTTAATCTTAAATGTTGTTCATCCACAATTGGAACCATGTAAACAAAATCTTTCATAAACCCCCAGAAACAGAAGTCTAAGGGATTAAGGTCTGGGGATCGAGGTGGCCATTTGACTGGCGCAAGACGTCCCCGGCCGATCCAGCGGTTAGGAAAGATTTGGTTTAAATGGTTCTGAACAATTCGGCCATAATGTGGCGGAGCCCCATCTAGTTGAAACCAC